>NC_042999.1:166779630-166822130 GCF_006345805.1 Octopus sinensis | reverse complement strand
GAAATACTGAACGAACAGTTCCAAAGTGTGTTCACTACACCTCTATGGCACAGGCAAGTAAACAACCCAGAAGAATTCTTTGCCACTTTACCTGTGGAGAAAGAGGGAAAAATTGAGTACATCAACATTGAAGATGTTGATATCACACTGGCCATAGATGAGATTGGCACAAACTCAGCTACTGGACCTGATGGATTTCTAGCGATCCTTCTCAAATCGTGCAAACGAGCCCTTGCAAAACCGCTACAGCTTCTTTTTCAGAGCTTTCTTGCAAGTGGTAAGCTCCCAGTCAAATTGAAAGAGGGGGTAATATACCCTATCCATAAGGGAGGAAGCAGAGCAGATGCTAAAAATTATAGGCCTATCTCTCTGACCTCACACATCAGTCATGGAACGAATAGCCCGCAAGAAACTAATCATGTTCCTTGAAGAAAATGACTTGCTGACTGACACCCAGCATGGATTTCGACCACGTAGAAGCTGCCTAACACAGTTCCTGCAACACTATGACTGGGTGTTAAAACAGCTACTAAATGGCCCAAGTGTGGATGTGATATATCTCGACTTTGCAAAAGCCTTTGATAAAGTCGACCACGGTATCTGTCACAAACTGCGTGGTCTCGGCATAGGCGGAAAACTTGGAGAGTGGCTGCACAACTTCCTAAAAGACAGAAGACAGGCAGTTGTGACCAATGGAGCCACCTCCAAGGAAACACAAATAACAGGCGGTGTTCCACAGGGCACTGTCTTGTAGCCACTGCTGTTGATAGTGGCCCTTTCAGACATGCCCTCAGTTGCTAAGATGGCCACTCTTGCTAGCTATGCAGATGACACAAAAGTCTCCCACACAATACAAAACTCTGGAAATATTACACATCTGCAACAGGAGTTGGATACAATATACAGGTGGGCTGAGGACAACAACATGCAGTTTAATGCAGGTAAGTTCGAGGCCCTGCGCTACCGGCACACAAAGGTAAACGACATGCAGACTGGATAGGCTGGCCCGGGAAGAATTGCAATTCCTGAGTTAAAATCAGTGCGTGACCTGGGCATTGACATGAGCAATGATGCATCTTTCCAAGTACATATTACTAATTTGGTGATAAAATGCAGACAGCTAGCTGGATGGATTCTCCGAACTTTCTGAACAAGAGAGAAGGAGACACTGACGGTCCTTTGGAGGACATTCGTCCTCAGCCGCTTGGACTACTGCTCCAAACTATGGTCACCACACAATATAAAGCTAACAGCAGAACTCGAAGCAATTCAAAGAAGCTACACTAAGAAGATCATCTCAATGCAACATATCAGCTACTGGGAAAGACTGAAAGTATTAAAACTCTTCTCCCTGGAGCGAAGGCGGGAGAGATATGCAGTGATATACATATGGAAAATCCTGGAGAGTCTTGTCCCGAATTTTGGCATTGAAAGTTACTCCAATAGCAGAACGGGGCGCCACTGCATGGTGCCAAAGATCCCAACATCACCATCAAAATACAGGACCAGATACTGCAACAGCTTGGGTTTCAGGGGACCACAGTTTTCAATATCCTTCCTAAATGCCTGAGAGACTTGCATGGTGTTGATGTGGGTTTCTTTAAAACTAAATTGAATCTCTTCTTGTCAGGGGTTCCAGATGAACCTACCTCTCGACAGGAGATACAGATGCGGGCAGCGGCATCGAACTCCTTTGTTGACCATGTGCCACGTATCAGAGGTGGTTTCACCTCGTCAGAATAATGAGAAATGTGTCCCGCATGTGCGAGCCTACAGAGTTAAAGAGACACATACAAAATTTCATTCACCGCATGCAGTTCTCAGGTTACAGCCATAAAGAAAGGATCAGAGTATACAAAGGAGCCATGAAGAAATTTGATAATATATTATGTAATAATAGGAATGGGATTTGCCCACTCTATAGGAACAAGTCATGGAACACTATAGAAAGGACAAAAAAGAAAATAGGGAAGGCCAACTCTTGGTATGATAGCCGTAAATACCAGAGTGTCATGTTCGTTGACACCGCCCCTGGAGGTGAACTGGCGTACTGCTTTAGAAGGACCCTAGACTAAGCTAAGGATTAAGGTTGTTGAAAAGCCAGGCAACCCTATCAAATCCATTATCGGTAGAACCTACCCTTTTAGTAGAACCCCCTGTACGTATAGGTACTGTACTGTGTGTAGATTTAGCCCACAAACAAACTGTAATGCCAGAAATGTAGTCTATAGTATAAGATGTATAGAAGGATGATGCAGTAACAAGACAGTAACATACGTAGGGGAAACGGCATAGGAGAGCGGGTAAATGGATATTGGAGAGAACTTAAGGAAGGTAAAAGCTCATCGATTCTGTACCAACACGCCGAACAGGAACACGGGGGATCAATCAACAACATAGAAGTTAAAATCTTGTCCACACATAGAACAGATGCAACAATTAGACAAATTACAGAAGCTACACACATAATAGAAGATAAACCTAGCCTGAATAGGAAACTGGAATGGAACACTGGCACACACCACAACATATGACGGTAGAGGATCCCCATAAACTGGTTACAATATAAACAAAACCGAAAACATAATAAATAAAATACACAGATAAATAAACAAATAGAAATAAATAACTATATAAGTTTTTTTGTTTAATTTAAAATATTTTTATTATTATTATTATATTATTATTATTATTATTATTATTACTAGTATTGTTGTTATACATACATACAAGCATACAAGCATACGTAATGATAATAATAATAATAATAAGTGGATGTAAACACATGAACAAAATAAGAATAAACAACAACAACAAAAACAAATTACATGAACATATATAAACAGAAGATACAAATATTACAGGCATCCCCCCCACACACACACACTAAATAAACATAGACGCACATAGAGATATAAGCATGCGCAAATGAAGACATACAATAGAAATACAAAATGGCTGACGGTTAGTAAGGAGAGACACACAAATAAGAAAGAAGAAAGCAAAGGACCACTGTTGCGGTCATAGGAGTGCGACGAAAGAACTCTGGCCGAAATAAGATTGAGATTAATGTAAAAAATAAATAACACTGAAGCAAAATAGCACCAAATATATAGTGCGTGTATTTTTATTGGCTAAACTGGCAATATGACCATTCCGAAATATAACAATATATATATATATATTTATATATATATATATATATTTATATATATATATATTTATATATATATATATATTTATTTATATATATATATATTTATATATATATTTTTATTTATATATATTTATATATATAAATATATATATAAATATATTTATAATATAAATATATATATATATATATTTATATATATATGTATATATTTATATACATATATATTTATGTATATATATACAGAGATAGATAGACAGACAGATAAATAGACAGATAGATAGATAGATAGATAGATAGATAGATAGATAGATAGATAGATAGATAGATAGATAGATAGATACATAGACAGATAGATAGATGATGGATGGATGGATGGATGGATGGATGGATGGATGACGGACGGAAGACGGACAAACAGACAGACAGACAGACAGACAGACAGACAGACAGACAGATAGATAGATATAGATAGATAGATAGATAGATAGATAGATAGATAGATAGATGATAGATAGATAGATAGATAGATAGATAGATAGATAGATAGATAGATAGATAGATGCAGGAGTGGCTGTGTGGTATGTAGCATGCTTACCAACCACATGGTTCCGTGTTCAGTCCCACTGCGTGGCACCTTTGGCGAGTTTCTTAGACTATAGCCTGGGGCCGACCAAAGCCTTGTGAGTGGATTTGGTAGTCGGAAACTGAAAGAAGCCCATCGTATATATATGTACGTGAGTGTGTTTGTGTGTATGTGTTTGTCCCCCCAACATCGCTTAACAACCGATGCTTGTGTGTTTACGTTCCTGTAACAACAGTGGTTCGACAAAAGAGTCCGATAGAATAAGTACTAGGTTTACAAAGAATAAGTCCTGGGGTCGATTTGCTCGACAAAAGGCGGTGCTGCAGCATGAACGCAGTCAAATGACTGAAGCAATTAGAGGAATAAAAGAAAAGAATTGCTGGGTTCGGCTGCTCTACATTGATAAGTTGCAAATACCTATTTCTTTATTACCCACAAGGGGCTAAACACAGAGGGACAAACAAGGACAGACATAGGTATTAAGTCGATTACATCGACCCCAGTGCGTAACTGGTACTTAATTTATCGACCCCGAAAGGATGAAAGGCAAAGTCGACCTCGGCGGAATTTGAACTCACAACGTAACGCAGATGAAATACCTCTAAGCATTTCGCCCGACGTGCTAACATTTCTGCCAGCTCACCGCCTTATTGCAAATACCACAAAACTAGTTTGTAGATGCCAGACCATCAAGGGGAAGCCACTGACCTCCCCTGTTCGAAGGTTATAATGAGCACAGGTTCAAATGTTAAATAGCTAGGTAGAGGCGATGGCCTCTTGAAGCTAATCAACGGCAGCATTCGACCTATTCTCCTGGACGGCGATGTTAGCCTGGCGATAACTATATATATATATATATATATATATACATACATATGCATACAAGAATTTTTTGCGTAATGCGATAAAAAACCAAGGCTGTGTAGGTATTAGAACATTTATAGATAGAAGGTCTTACAGCTGTTTCCAGGATATTTATTAATTATATCCTTTCATCGGAGACGGTGTAAGAGGATGGTTAAGTAATAGTTAATTCAGATAGGATACAGAATAGAGAGTGAGGTGGAGGAAATAAAATAGATGTGAGATATGTAGGGATATTGAATTGTAGATTCATTTTTTAAGCAGAATGGTATATGTGTAAGATTCCAATACCTCAATACCTTATGAGAAAAATCCAACAATATTTAAAATTGTTCATTCCAAGTATAGAGTTTCTACACAGTGTAAGATTCCGATACCTTATGAGTAAGATCCAACAGTATTTAAAATTGGTCTTCCAAGTACAGAATTTATACACAATGTTGTAGTCAAAAGTTTTTATTTAAAGTGACCTAAAAATAGGGAGTGTATAAGTAGGGTCAAATCGAAATACGTGAGTGCGCATGTGTGCATATGCATGCGAGTAAGGATTGTATGTGTAAGAGTTGTATGTGTGAATATTGAGATATAAACATGTGTATAAATATATATACATACATGTCTGATATATACATATCTATACATCTTCACATACATATTTTCCTATATTACTAAGCACTGAACTGCTAAACCATATAAATTCCTTAATTCTTCATTCATACTACTAACCCCCTCTCTCTGCCCCTACACTTAGACCCTACCGCTACACATTTGTCACTCCTTTACCTTTTACCACCACCCCCCATTCCTTCAATATTTTTACACTCTAATACCTTTCTCTCTCTATCACCCCTTATCTCCCCACCCCTACTTTCAAATTATCTCCACTGACCACTAACTTATCTATATCTTCCTTTTTTCTTTTTCCTTCTTTCCTTTATTCCTCTCTTCAGGTTTTTTATTTTTTATTATTTTATTACTTTTCTTCTTACTTTCTTCTCTTTCTTCTCTCTCTTTTTTCTCTTCTTTTTCTCTTTCTCTATTCCCCTCTTCCTGTTTTCGATTTGACCCTACTTATACACTCCCTATTTTTAGGTCACTTTAAATAAAAACTCTATACTTGGAATGAACAATTTTAAATACTATTGGATTTTTCTCATAAGGTATTGAGGTATTGGAATCTTATATGTATACCATTCTGCCTAAAAAATGGATCTACAATTCAATATCCCTACATATCTCACATCTATTTTATTTCCTCCCCATCACTCTCTATTCTGTATCCTATCTGAATTAACTATTACTTAACCATCCTCTCACACCATCTCCGATGAAGAGATATAATTAATAAATATCCTGAAAACAGCTGTAAGACCTTCTATCTATAAATGTTCTATCAACACAGCCTTGGTTTTTTATTTCCATTACGCAAAAAATTCTTGTATACACACGCTGACATATGACCAACGTTGAACCCCAAAATCAGCAAACCTAGAACTTAACTATGGTCTGTCTATAGCACTATTCAACATTACCTGATACCTTTGGGTCTCAATGACACCACATATTATCTATATATATATATATATATATATATATATATATATATATATATATATATATATATATATATCTATATATATATATATTTATATAGATATTTATATATATATGCATACACTCACGTAAACACATACATACATACATAAATATATAAATTCTTCTAAACTATGTCATTGTAAGAAAAAAATTGATAACATTCTTCAGACATATTGACTCAATTATATATTTTTTAACCTTAAAACAAGCCTTCTGTAGTTTTTTCACTTTTTACATTTTCTATATTCACACGTGCTTTCACAAAACCAACTTTCTCACATATATATATATATAATATATATATATGATATATATATCTATATATATATATATATATATATATATATATATATATATATATATAATATATATATATATATATATATATATATATATTATTGACAAAACCACTGCACGCTTAATCAATACATAAAATTTTAATAAAAGTCAAAAAAACCGCCACTACAATCTTGATCAAATCTTCAGGTACATATATATATATATATATATATATATATATAATAGAATATTAAAAAACTAAGTCTCTCTGAACAGCGGAAAAAATAGTTATCGCCATACTAATATGGCATTCTTATAAAAATAAGAAAAAAGCGTCCGCTTATAGCTCATGAGGCATCCTTAATATATTTGATACACACGATTATACCTTCGAACAAGGGATCATTACTAAAGCTACAGACGCATTGTCAATGGTAGTAGGTGTACGCTTCCGACAATCTCTCGATGGTTTTATTTACTATTTCGATGATAGCTATATATTCCACGCTGCCGCTGTTCTCTTTACTTAGTTATTTTAATATTTATATTATTGAAAACAAGTATTATTCACGAAACTATATCATATATAATACTGCATTCATATACTCAAGTATATCGAAGTATATATACATATATAGAAATAGATCATAATACATTATTTTTATCATATTAGTATGGGATAACTATATATATATATATATATATATATATATATATATATATATATATATATATTCATATATATATATATATATATATATATATATATATATATATATATATGATTCTGCATTTCTTCCTGTCGGGATGGAGAGTGATAAAATAATTTGCAGTCAGGTAATTATTTTATCACCTTTAATTAAATCGACTACAGTCCTGTTCGAAATGTGTACCCTCGGGACAAAACTGGAAATTATTATCGTCATAATTATTATTATTATTATTATTATTATTATTATTATTATTATCACTACTACTACTACTACTAACTACTACTACTACTAATACTACTATTCGGCTCTAGTGGCCAATGAATGAAATAATTATTATTGTTATTATTAGGTTGATGAGAGGTGAAGTAATAATGCCTGGTGATATTTAGTAACGTATCTTTACGTTCTGAAATCAAATGTAACCGAGATTACTTTTGCTTTTCATTCTTATGGATCGATAAAATAACAGCAAGTCCAGTGCTGGGTTGTATTTAATCGATTATACGTAGACACTGAATTTGTCACGTTGAGCCGATTTTAGAAACAGAAAGTTATTTGTTGGATCAGGAATGGCGGAAACGAAACAGTAACGTACAAATTATCACATGGCATTTAGTTATTTCCCTTTATAATTGGTCTGATTGTTCCGAGGCTGACTTTGCCTTTCATTCTTTCGGAGTCGATAAAATAAGGAACAGTTAAGTTCTGCAGTAGAGTTATTCGATTGTAACTTTCTCCAAAACGTCACGATTTTGTACAATCTTCTTTATATATATATATAATCATTATAACTAACCTAGAATTAATTTTTTCTTTCATCTGCTATTTGTTGCAAACAGTATCACAGTTCACAGTAATGCCGTCGCCCCATGATTTTATTTCATTCCATTTAGCCGTTACAGTTGCTTCGAGTTCTTTTCGAACAATAATGCTGATGCACATAATATAGTGAGCCCTTTCCCCTTCAAATTCTAATTCTCATTAATAAAATTAACATTAACAGTGGATAGAATATTACATAACAATTTACGACCAACAGCACCTCAATTACAACATTTCCACAAACCTATCACTGGTTCCTTACATTTGTGATGGCGAAAGGAAAAAAATATATTTAGGTTTCTTGCCGTTGTTTACATCTTTACCAGTATAGAGAAGCAAAAGATATATATATATATATATAAACTTACTTGGAGGAAACGAAACGAAACGACGCGAGGGCGCTCAGTCATACAATAGTGTGATAAATAAAATATATGCATACATACATGTACGTACCTACATCTACATGTATATATACATGCATATATAAATATATATACGTGAGTACAGGACACCACAAATAGACGTAGAACTCAACGAGAAACGAAAACGTAAAAACAAACATGGAAACGGACATTTTACAAACGAAAAACAGAGTACAAGACAAACTACACAAGGAAAATTCCCCTTCATCAGCTGTCCTTAGTTCAACTCCAGCGTGGTTTCGAAGAGGATGACAAGGAAGGAAGGGAAGGTCAAGCAAAGGGTTATATATATATATATATATATATATATATATATATATATATATATATATACATTCAGCAAAATTTAGATTCAAATGAATATGGTACTTAAGTCAGATGCACCAGAATTTTGTACGGTGTTATCCATATAAATCCATAGGGTGATTATAATCAAAATAAGCAACAAGAATACCTTCGGTAATTTGGTACGATCGTTTCACGCTACATCATTTTATGAAAGCATACAATGTTTACCGAGATATTCTTGTTGCTATTTTGATTTTGATATATATATATATATATATATATATATATATATATATATATATATATATATATATATATATATATATATATATACTAGCGGGACCCACGAATATTTCGCGGAATTAATAATGGGTTACTCCTGAAAACTATATCCAAAAGACCTGAAGGCGTAACCGTGTTGTGTCTGTATTAAAGATAGTTGCTCATCTGCTATTTATTAAAAAGTGAAGGAAATTGGAATACGATGATTACTTAATGCACTTTATATATATATATATATATAATTTACAAAATAAGGGCAAAAGAAAAATTCTAATGCCAAATATGCCGAAAGAAAGACAAAAATTGTCAAAAAACCATTATAATTTATGCGTCTCGAAACAAACCGATAGAAATTTTTAAGAAATTCATTATTACCGTATTGGTTCAATTTCGAGGTTAATTCATAGAATCTCCCCTCTTCAGCGGCAAATACTTGGTGCTTGCTTTTTCGATGGATATGAATAAGTATTTCACTTATATCTCAAGTATTTGCCGCTGAAGAGGGGAAAATTCTATGAATTAAGCCCGAAATTGGATCAATACGGTAATAACGAATTTTTTAGAAATTTCTATCGGTTTGTTTCGAGACGCATAAATTATAATGGCTATTTGACAATTTTTGTCTTTCTTTCGCAGATTTGTCATTAGAATTTTTCTTTGGCCTTATTTTGTTAAACTATTATAAATTTAACCTTTAAAGGTATTTTTTGATATGGGCCATTGATAAAAATTTTTCTCGAAAAAACTTTTTATCCTATATTAGTTATATATATATATATATGTATATATATATATATATATTTAATCCAAACATGAAAACACAAAAAAAAACACAACAACGCGAGGACGTGGAACAAATATAGTGTTATTGGACGCTCAGGAAGGAAGAGAAGAAGGAGGGTTTTACGTTTCGAGCGGAGCTCTTCGTCAGAAACATAGGAAAAGGAAAGATCCAGAGAAGGGAAGACGGAGGAAAAAAATCGCCAACGTTACACACGCGGCCACATATATATATATATATAGTTTATGTGCTTTATGCAAAATTTTATAGGCTTAAAACACAGCACTAATAAAATAAATATTCACTCGTATTTTTCCATTTTCCCCATAAACAGAAAAAAATACATTTTGAAATTTACATAGGCGCAGGAGTAGCTGTGTGGTAAGTAGCTTGTTTACTAGCCACATGGTTCCGGGTTCAGTCCCACTGCGTGGCACCTTGGGCAAGTGTCTTCTACTATAGCCTAGGGCCGACCAAAGCCTTGTGAGTGGATTTGGTAGACGGAAACTGAAGAAGCCCGTCGTATATATGTTGTGTTATATATATGTTTGTGTGTGTGGTGTGTGTGTGTGTGTGGTGTTGTCCCCCTAGCATTGCTTGACAACCGATGCTGGTGTATTTATGTCCCCGTTACTTAGCGGTTCGGCAAAAGAGATCGATAGAATAAGTACTGGGCTTACAAAGAATAAGTCCCGGGGTCGAGTTGCTCGATTAAAGGCAGTGCTCCAGCATGGCCGCAGTCAAATGACTGAAACAAGTAAAAGAGTAAAAGAGTATAGTCTCAATTTCATGTTTAGAAATCAAAACCTTTACTTTAAAAAAAATTATTTTGTATGTAAAATATAGGGGTCACTATTTCACAGGGGTAAACATTTAATGCAACATGGCATAATCTGAAAACCACATAGTTGATAACCTATAAGCCAAGGTGATTGATCAGAGCCAATACACATTTCAATTTGCATACATCTTTCAATCCAATCCTTCTTTGCAGACTATGTTCTTCGTATAGGTTCTCCATTTGTTTGTCAATGTTGATAACTTTAACTCTCACATCAGATAATTTGCGAACCCTGAGAATGTAACATATAACTAACCATGGCCGAATACAAGTTCAGGCAAGACAGCCCCACTTTATCAAATGTATGCCCTTGTGATTTATTGATAGTCATTGCTTATGACAGGCGAACGGGAAAGTGGTTTCTTTCTAAAGTAAATGGCAAGTTTGGGATGTGTAGTTCAATTTTAAAAAAATCCCCTTCACTATGTATTCACCATCACCACCTCCATCACCATCATCACCACCCCCATCACCACCAGCATCTCTCTCTCTCTCTCTCTCTCTCTCTCTCTCTCTCTCTCTCTCTCTCTCTCTCTCTCTCTGCTTTTCTTTAATCTCACCATCAGAACATCACCCCTCAGCTAAAATTATATTCCTAACTCTTCTCTATGTCACTACTGTCAACTAACTTTTTTAACCACGTCATAATTATTACGTTCCCCCAACCACGTATCACGGACGCTTCTCTCTCCCTCATTTTCTGTCTCCGTCTTTTCTCTCTCCCTCTTTTTTTTTCTCTGTCTTTCTGCCTCATTCTTCACCTTATCCTCTTTTTCTCCCCCACCCTTTCTTTGCTCGTTTTCACTTTTCCTTCAATTAATCGAGCGAAAGCGTTACAATTACGTTTCCTCAGCCAACGTCATGGACGCTTCTCTATCCCTCCTTTTCTCTCTTACTCCTTTTCTCTAATCACGTGAAAGCGTTACCGACGGGCTAAGTAACGTAATGGAAAGCGGAATTATTATAAGATGTTTGTGTGTGTGTGTGTGTGTGTGTGGTGCGTGTGTGTGTGTGTGTGTGTGTGTGTGTGTGTGATGTGCGTGTGTGCGTGCGTGTGTTTACGAGTAAAGGCCGAAAAGTTCCTGGTTTTAAGGGTATCACGAAAGGCCTGGTTCTTTTTCAGGGCTTAGAAAAAAATTGCAACAAGTGTGTGAATCTGAGAAGAGAATATGTTGATAAAATCTTAGGCGCAGGAGTGGCTGTGTGGTAAGTAGCTTGCTAACCAGCCACATGGTTCCGGGTTCAGTCCCACTGCGTGGCATCTTGGGCAAGTGTCTTCTGCTATAGCCCCGGGCCGACCAATGCCTTGTGAGTGGATTTGGTAGACGGAAACTGAAAGAAGCCTGTCGTATATATGTGTATATATATCTATGTGTGTTTGTTTGTGCGTCTGTGTTTGTCCCCCTAGCATTGCTTGACAACCGATGCTGGTGTGTTTATGTCCCCGTTACTTAGCGGTTCGGCAAAAGAGACCGATAGCATAAGTACTGGGCTTACAAAGAATAAGTCCCGGGGTCGATTTGCTCGACTAAAGGCGGTGCTCCAGCATGGCCGCAGTCAAATGACTGAAACAAGTAAAAGAGTAAAAGAGTAAAGAGTATATAATATATATATATATATATATATAATATACGCAGGAGTGGCTGTGGTGGTAGGTAGCTTGCTAACCAACCACATGGTTGGGTTCAATCCTACTGCGTGGCATCTTGGGCAAGTGTCTTCTGCTATAGCCCCAGGTCGACCAATGCCTTGTGAGTGGATTGGTAGACGGAAACTGAAAGAAGCCTGTCGTATATATATATATATATATATATATATATATATATATATGTATATATATGTATGGGTGTGTGTGTCTCTGTGTGTCCCCCTAGCATTGCTTGACAACCGATGCTGGTGTGTTTATGTCCCCGTTACTTAGCGGTTCGCCAAAAAGAGACCGATAGCATAAGTACTGGGCTTACAAAGAATAAGTCCCGGGGTCGATTTGCTCGACTAATAGCAGTGCTCCGGCATGGCCGCAGTCAAATGACTGAAACAAGTAAAAGAGTAAAGAGAGTTAACTGGTCCTCCTATGTTTTCTTTTATTCAAAGCCAGGAACATCTCAGCACCCCCGCGTATATATAATATATATGTGTATGTATATGTGTGTGTATACAGAGAGAGAGAGAGAGAGACGGACGGACGGGACGGACGGACGGACGGACGGAGAGAGAAAGGGAGAGAGAGAGAAAGAAAGTAGAGGGAGAGAAAGG
The DNA here is from genome assembly GCF_006345805.1 of Octopus sinensis. Classification (NCBI taxonomy): domain Eukaryota; kingdom Metazoa; phylum Mollusca; class Cephalopoda; order Octopoda; family Octopodidae; genus Octopus; species Octopus sinensis. The sequence continues at coordinate 166,809,243 of NC_042999.1, read as the reverse complement.
CGGATTTCCATAGTCCTCGTCTATCAAATTCCCAATAAGATATCCGAGACTGTGGTAGAAGAGACTTGCACATCCTCCTGCATGGTTGATTCGAAACAGACTTTTTAACTACACAGCCATGCCTTCGCATGGCTTGTGCAAAAGAAGATTACTTTTATAAGGAAAATATATAATTAATATTCAGGAAATTTAATGTTTTCATTAAAAAACGATCTGTATAATCTGGATTTATCAACATATTAATTGAGCAAATTCATTTTGAAAGGGACAAGATTGATCTCAAACTTTACAAATGGCCCAAATTTTAGGAATTAAAGCTAAAATCTACCAAATAGAATGGTTCAAGAAGATGCTGATCTCTGAAGTCCAGTACATGAAAAGGAACAGCATACATGCAAAAGTTGCTTCTTATTAAAAGTTATTGTTTTTGGCACTGTGTATCAGAGAACAACCACCAAGGGTCGACCGTTGTATAGACGGGTTATTTCCCAACATTAAATGAAGGTTAAACACTAAATTCTCCAATAAAGAACGTCTTTCGATGAAAAATTGAGTTTGAATTCTCTTGTCTACCATATTTGAATGTGAAGTATTTTTGAAGCTTCCTGATTATGTTTTCAAAATTCCGTACACTTTTACACTTTTTGAAGTGGTATATCTCGTTCAACAACTATATTCACGATTGTGTTTGATAACAGCAAGATGTTTAACAAATATTCACTTGACGTTTTAAACTCTTCATCGAGTTCATTTCCACCAGACTTTGAATAATATGCTGGCGTTACCAACAGAAAATGCCGATTCAATGGTCCACTGAAAGGTGTTGTGAATGTCACAAGCGTAGGATAATATACAGATGAGCGTGTGCACTGGCGCGCGCATGCGTGTGTGAGTCGTAAGAGAAAGGGGAAGAGAGAGCTGGTTTTTCATTGGATGCTTCCATTGCAAGGAAGAGATACATCTAACTAGGAAACCATCCTATGTCCCTTTTTGTTTGCCAAATAAGGAAAAAATATATCATGTGATCTTTATTTGTTTATTTAACATGGCTTACTGTTTCTGTGCTTTGTAGTGGCGATGGGAGGGGTCTCGTTTCAGTTATAATGTTCGTAATCTTTGCAGATAGAATCTTTTATTTCGATTTTGTATGCATATCAACATTGACAAACAAGTGGAGAATTTCGATTATGTATGCATAGCTAGCTAGCTAGCTAGCTAGATAGATAGATAGATAGGTAGGTATAGATAGATAGATAGATAGATAGATAGATAGATAGATAGATAGATAGATAGATAGATGGATGGATGGATGGATGGATGGATGGATGGATGGATGGATGGATGGATGGATGGATGGATAAAGACAGAGAGAGATAGACAGATATATATCGATACACATACACACGCACACACGCATAAATATATATGTGTGTGTGACAGAGAGAGAGAGAGACAGACAGACAGACAGACAGACAGACAGACAGACAGACAGACAGATAGACAAACAGACTGACAGGTACACAAACAGACAAACATACAGACATGATTGCATACATACTTGAAGGTATGAAGTTAATGAATCTGATGTCAAAAGTAAACAATCGCGCATATGAACACATGTCTATTCCCTACAATCACATTTTCTAATGACGACTTCCATATTTTCGAACATTAACATCATCCGCCATATTGTCGTTGGCCTCTTGAAGGCTCTTCCAACAGTACAGTTACTTGCCTCTGTGGCATCAACGCTGTTAACAGCTAAACTATTCTCAAGTGTCCCATTTCTTCGTCATTATGGTCAAACAAGTAACTTTTAATATATTCATTTCAATTCAAATAGTAAACGTTTATCTAAAGATGATTAAGATGACTACCAAATGGTCGGTACATACGCATGATGACTACAACGTCAGAGGGTATATTATCTATTATAGCTATTTCTTTACTGCCCACAAGGGGCTAAACACAGAAGGGACAAACAAGGACATACATAGGTATTAAGTCGATTACATCGACTCCAGTGCGTAACTGGTACTTAATTTATAGACCCCGAAAGGATGAAAGGCAAAGTGGACCTCGGCGGAATTTGAACCCAGAACGTAACGGCAGACGAAATACGGCTACGCATCAGTCACCATTCACAGTCTGTTTGAAAGATTGTCGAATTTGAATAAGCTGAATGACAACTTCAATCTGAGATTGAGTGCAGGAATGGTTTCCCGTTGACTTTTCCAAATTCTGCAGTTTAAGTTTTATTAGCTTAGAACACATTATAAGCTAATAGAAATGGATTAATTCGTTAATTAGACAATAAGTTTTTCACTGTAAGGCGTACCTTCTCATGATATTTACTTAAAGCTACGTCTTGGAGTAGAGAGATTTAAGGGTTTTGACTATAGATATATTGCGGCGCCGGTGATGAGAGACAGGACGACGACGCTTTGCCCAGTTGTCGGATTTCTACAGATTTGGCATAAAACGAGTTTGTGGAAGAGTAATTCACCACAAAATGAAGTTGAGTGTTTTTAGCTTTCATAGCGAACTCTATCGTGAGATGGATAGTATAAGATTTGCACTTTCACGGATTGGTGTTCACTGCTTCACACATTAGACCAACGGGTTTTTTGGGGTTATTTTTGCCTATGGACCTGTTTGATTCCTATTTTACTCAGCGGTGGGGATGATTCTCATAGCCATTCAATATCTAAAAACCCCTATTATATTTTTATGATTAATTATTTTTAGGAATTGTATTAAAAACTGTTCAAATATTTTATGCATTGTAAAAATATAACCGATTTATTGCATATAAATTTTAACAAAATCTTTTATGGACCCCACTCCCCTAGGCTATATGGACCCCACTCCCCTAGGCTATATGGACCCCACTCCCCTAGGCTATATGGACCCCACTCCCCTAGGCTATATGGACCCCACTCCCCTAGGCTATATGGACCCCACTCCCCTAGGCTATATGGACCCCACTCCCCTAGGCTATATGGACCCCACTCCTCAGGGCCATATGGCTCCCAGTTGAGAACCACTGCATTAGACAGATCCTAGTTAAAGATGCTTTGAATGAAGAATTGTTGGGGGTATAACAGGGTATACAGCATCATGATATGGAATATATCTTAACAGAGACTTGTTAAGATACATTGATATTAATGTTTAGACTCAAGTCAGTCCTGATCGAGAAGACTTATCCTCAAAGACGTTCTAGCCATGACTGTCCAGACTTCTTCATTTATATGTATTTCCTTCCTTTTATAGTGATAGGGCGGGATTCGCTGAAAAGTAGGCTGCTATGTCTAAGAGGACTTCGTAGTAACTCCTTCATTGGCTGGCAAATTAAATCTGTATCTTTTAACTGTATAGAGTTTTACATAAAGTGAAAAAAGTAAAAATATAATAATACTTGGCTTGATTATAGAATAAGGGCGGGCAATATATTCTTCACAAAGAATAATAAAGACGATGGAGGAGGATAGAAGATAAACTTTCAGAATATCATTAGTTTAACACATGACATGAGTACTAGCAATGATATTGCGAATACTTCGTCAAATACTTTGTCAAATATTTACTATAACTGTGCAAAATTTCTTCAGAAAACGTTTAATAAAAATAAAAAAGTAAATTCGAAGAAGAATACTGTCTTCCAAACCACACAAAAACATTGTTGTTGTTGTTGTCGATGACGATGACGATGATGATGATGATGATAATGATGTCGCCGATATCATCGTCTTGTCATTTAACCCAATGTCAGCTATAAACGAATTACCAGATGTTGAAAGACAACAACCCATCTTTTAAACAAAAAGTATATCTAAGAATAATTAATCATTGCGTCCTATACAGAAGGGTGAGATATGAAAATGTGGCTGCTATTCCCATCACATCAAACATCTGTCATACAGTGTCCCGCATCCGCTCACTATGATGGTGACAGTGCTATCTCATGGCAGAGGCACACAGAGCAGTCACCCGCGGAGGTGGGGATCCCGGGTCTTACGTGGCCAGTTATGGTTTATGTATGATGCAGTTTACTTTAGAATATAAAAGCCCAAAGAGCCCACCACACCCATTTGCCCGGGAAGGCTTATAATGTTGCTAGGACGACTCCGAACTGGAATGGAAAGATGGATTTTTCTGGGCATAAACTAGTGGTAGATTAAATCCATTATCCGGTTTAACACCACAGCACATTGATCGTTGGACGCCCTGAACCGAGTAAACTGACGATATACTCTTCATTTTCTCCCACCAACATTGCTGAACATGAAAAGAAACTTGCATAACACATACATGTATGTATGTACGAAAATATTTCTATGTGCATATACATAAATACATATATGTGTGTGTATGTGAGTGAGTGTGTGTGTCTGTGGGCGTACGTGCGTGTATATATATATATATATATATACATATATATATATGTTTATATGTAATTGTGTGTGTTTATAGGGAAATATATATGTATGTATGTATGTATGTATGTATGTATGTATGTATGTATGTATGTATGTATGTATGCAATAGTATGTATGTATGTATGTATGTATGTATGTATGTATGTATGTATGTAAGCTATAGGCGCAGCAGTGACTGTGTGGTAAGAAGCTTGCTCCGAACCACATGATTCCGGGTTCAGTCCCACTGCATGGTAACTCGGGCAAGTGTTTTCTACTATAGCCTTGGGCCGACCAATGCCTTATGAGTAGATTTGTTAGACGGAAAGTGAAATAAGCCCGTCGTATTTACAAATATATGAGTGTGTCCCTGTGTGCCTGTGCTTGTCCCCCATCGCCGCGTGTGAACGGGTGTTGTTGTGTTTACATCCCCGCAAAGCAGCGGTTCGGCAAAAAGACACCTCTAGAATAAGTACCAGGCTTAAAAAATAAAAGAAAATTACTGGGGTCGATTCATTCGACTTAAATTCTTCAAGTCGGTGCCCCAGCATGGCCGCTGTCGAATGGATGAAAGCAAGTGGCTGTGTGGTAAGTAGCTTGCTAACCAGCCACATGGTTCCGGGTTCAGTCCCACTGCGTGGCATCTTGGGCAAGTGTCTTCTACTATAGCCCCGGGCCTGTCGTATATATGTATGTATATGTGTGTGTGTCTGTGTTTGTCCCCCTAGCATTGCTTGACAACCGATGCTGGTGTGTTTACGTCCCCGTCACTTAGTGGTTCGGCAAAAAATAGACCGATAGAATAAGTACTGGGCTTACAAAGAATAAGTCCCGGGGTCGATTTGCTCGACTAAAGGCGGTGCTCCAGCATGGCCGCAGTCAAATGACTGAAACAAGTAAAAGAGTAAAGAGTAAAAGAGTATATGTATATATATGTATATATATGTATATATATGTATATATATGTATATATATATATATTATATATATATATATATATATATATATATATATATATATATATATATATATATATATTATATATATATACGCATATATGTATATACCTGTACACATATATAAATACACATATTCTGTCAGCAGTGCTGCTGCATGGCCACATCATATATATGTGTGTACTATGTAAGTATGCCTATAAGCATGAACCAGTCTCGAGATATATGTACGATTCGAGATAAGCTCACATATTCACTTTCCAGTATTTTGTTTCCACTTAATCTTGATCGATTGTCATAATGTTATATTTTTATGATTGTTATTGATATTTATTCCCTTGTCACCACTTATGAAGCCGGCCTATGATCAAAGACATTTCAAATATGACCATTCTGCCTCTTTGTTAACATGGGATTATGTAGCCTGGGATGTGATAGCCGTGTTTTTTAAGACGCTAAAGTGTGAATTAGCTGTTATTTTTAGCGTGCATAAAACTAGTTATGTATTGCCTTTTTGGATTGTTGGGAGCAGCGGTAGTCGATACAAAAGACTTGTAGTTTTAGGAAAGATAAAACTGCGAAGTTATGAGTTTCATGCTTGTCGCAAGTACATTAGCGGCAGATTTGTGAAACGGTTGACTATTTTAACGACTTTTAACGTCTGATATCTTTTGGAATACATAAATGAGAATTTGTAACATTCATGCTTTCCTGAGAATAGTTGATTTGTTTTTGAAAAGACAACGCTAATTTTGAGAGTTGATTGGAACTATTAAATGCTGTGTATTACTGGCATTTATAAATCGAGTGGGGATGAAACACAAAGTTAACTAAACCCCGCGAGATTCGATCTCGGAAAGCAAAGAGACGAAAGTAAACAGTGTAACGCAGGTAATTCAGCACTTTGCCACTGCCCTCGGGGAGAGTAATTCATCATAGAACACGTTCAATGTCTTTGAGCACAATACAATGAACTGCAACGGACACACACACACACAAACACACACACACGCGCACTCACACACAATTTCCCTATAGACGTTGGAGCATACACACACGCATGCACGTATACACGCAGCACACTTATCCAAATGCAGACGCAGCAATGAATAAGTGATACAGAGACACACGCGGTCACGAGAACAAGTACAGAAAACGAGCGCAGCACGCAGGAATGTACGCACAGAAAGACTGCGTACAACAAACGGTACGCAAACTTTCAATGACACACGCACACAAACGTCTACAGATTGACAGAAAGAATCAGGAATATACGAACAGCGAGCTTTTGCTTAGTTTATAATGTAAATTAAAGGGAAAACTGTAAACAGTACTTTCTTACACTTAATTTGTTCTCTCTCTCTCTCTCTCTCTCTCTCTCTCTCTCTCTCTCTCTCTCTCTCTCTCTATCTATCTATCTATCTATCTATCTATCTATCTATCTATCTATCTCTGTGCGCGCAGACGTGTGTGTGTATGTGTGTGGACGGACTCGAGTTATGAAACCGAGTAGTCATTGTTCTTAAACCGGACATGTTAAAGAAAGTGAGAAAAAAGACTCGCAAACTTCTCATAGGTTTTCGTTTTATTTTTGTTTTTGTTTTAACATTTCCCTTTATTTCATATTCTTAAGTCACCAGTCTTATCTCAGTTTTTGTGTGTGATTTTGTTATCGCTTCCAAAATGATAAGTAGCCATCTATATCTAGTAAAATCGCACCTGAACTTTTCACTTACCTTCAATGTTTTCTTTATAGCCCTTTGTAAAGAACATAATAGCTTTAGCTGCTCTCTCTGGGGTCCGCAATAGTCCTTGTCTGTGAGGATTTTCTCCCAGGTTACTCAAAATACCTTTATAATGAGTGGAAAGTGACTTGACAATTTCTTCTTCGCTCATTTCATCGTAGGTGATACTTTCGGTGCGTTTATACCGATTGGGTTGGAACGTTGAACCTACCGGACTGAAAACATCGCCTTCGCTCTGGGTACTCGGATGTCGCACGAAAGCTAATTTCCGTAATTGATCCTCAAGTTCCACATTCGGATCTGTTCGGTAGATTGGTTCCCGATGATTCTCCATTCTTCTATGGAAAGTGTTTATTTATTTACCTTTTGTCTTCTTTTATAATACTATCGAAATGTATTTTTAAGCAGTAATTACAAAGGATTGTAATAAAATAAAATTTTCACAAAAGAAATTAATCCACTTCTAGGCCCGGTCGGTAAGTAGAATGTTCCTAAGATACTGTTACGGGAAGAGATATGGAAATTCATAAGAAGTATGAAACTTCGTAAGAATACATAACTGTAACGTACATTATGTATGGATGGATGAATGGATGGGCAGACGGATGGATGGATAAATTACTTTAAGGGTTTTAATGAAATATAGATGTATTAAAAGATGAATATATTGATGGACAAATGTTTTACCTACTTATGTATCAGAGTCTATGTTTAAAATTGGTGTTAAAATATCCGTAAAAATGAAAGTATATGTTTATGTACGTTTCGGTGTGTGTGTAATTATGTTTGTTGGAATAACTATAATCATGTATAGTTTACATGTAAATTTATATTGCTGGACTTGAGGTGTTAAACTGACTTCATTAACTTTCTTTTTCATTTATATCAACAATTGTAGCGTTTAAACGACTGTAATTGAAAGTCTGTGTGAGTTCAACAATTTCTACTTAGAAAAAACATCTTTCGTCCCGTACCAAGAAACTTCAGTAGACCCAAGTGGAATTGCGTCAATTTTTATATTCGTTCAAAAACAAAGAGAAAAAAGAGGTGATCCAGCCAAATTCAAAAGAATAAAACAAAAATGAATAAATAAAAGTCACCACTCATGTCTGAGAACTGAGGAAGTCTACTACTCCACTTGTTGACGACAGAACAGTCCTTTCCACTTAATTCACCAGCAGCGAGTAGGTTTATTTCAACAGATACTACTGCTACTTGTTCTGATTCAACAATGTAGGAGAAAGAACCTCCTCGCTCGCTTATCGTGCACAGGTTCTTTACATAGACTACTCTGACAGCCTGCTGTTCATACTTTTAAATAGACTCTCTCACTGTGTGACGTAATTCCATTTAGCAACAGTTGCTATACGAATGACGCGTTGGATTTCCGATTCACAACGGAAGGGAGATAAGAGGCTCCAAGGGAAGGGAGGAATAAATCGAAATTGTGAACTATAATTGAAGAGAATAAGAGTAGGAAAAAGAAAAGTGGATAGGTAATATGAGACATTTTATTAAACGCAATAAAATGAAAGGAAGAGAGTGACACCATAAACCCGAAAGAAGTGGAAGAGAAGGTACAAGCAAAGTAAAGAAGAAAAAGGTGTGCCGTTCATCTATTGATTCTTCAACTACTAATTTATACGCTGTAGACAGTCACACACGTATACACATGCATATACATAGTGACATATGTATATGCGCTCGCACACATAAACAATAGCATACACACATACACACAGATGATATACGTGTTTGTTTATTCAGAAACCTTGTCGCTTTGGTTAATCGCCGGCCTGAATTAGTGGAAGGTAAAGGTTGACAGATTTCCAAGAAAATATATACGGTACATACATACATACATACATACATACATACACACACACACACACATACATGCATACATACATACATACATACATACATACATACATACATACATACATACACACACACACATACATACATACATACATACATACACACACACACATACATACATACATACATACACACACACACATACATACATACATACACACACACATACATACATACATACACACACACACACATACATACATACATACATACATACATACATACATACATACACACACACACATACATACATACATACAGAAATGCATATATATATATACATATACATGCATTCATGCACACATGCGTGTGTGTGCGTGTATGCACGCACCCATATACATATATGCATGCAGTTATATGTGTATTCTCATCCGGAATGACGGAAGGAGAGAATTGTCATAGATGAAGGAAAAAGGGAAAAGTCGAGTGAAAAAGATAAGACACCGATCCAAAGTAACGCGAGTTCGAATCTGTTATGTTACAAAGCAAGGTGATATATTTTATGGGCCTCAATGAGCCCTGTCATCGCACTGACCCAGCCACTCCCCACCACCTCAACCAGACCAAATGGTCGGATTTCCGTCAGCTTCACACTGATAACCAGTGGCAACCAATGCGCATCCCATTAGCTCTCTCACAAATAGTTAAGCAGCTGAAGTGATGGATCGTCCACCTAGCTCCCCACACCCCCAACAACAACGAAAGTTCATGGGTCAATAAGGCTAGAAATAGCAACCAAGTTCCCACAAATTATACTTAACTTTCTTTAAAATATTAAAAAAAAAAGACGAAGGAAGAGAAAACAGCGAAGAGGCGTGGCTGTGTGGTAAGAAGTCAGCGTCATACCACATGTTCAGTGCGCGGCACTTCGGGCAAGTGCCCTCCACAACAGTCCAAGGCCGGCCAAAGCCTTCTGAATGGATTTGGTAGGTGGAAACTAAAAGACGCCTGTCGTGTATGTATGTGTGTATGTATGTATGTATGTATGTATGTATGTATGTATGTATGTATGTATGATGTATGTATTATGTATGTAAGTATGTATGTATGTGTGTGTATGTATGTATGTATGTATGTATGAATGTATGTATGAATGTATGTATGCATGAATGTATGTATGTATATATGTATGTATGAATGTATGTATGTATAAATGTATGTATATCTGTATGTATGTATGAATGTATGTATGTATGTATGTATGCATGAATGTATGTACGTATATATGTATGTATGTATGAATGTATGTATGTATGTATGTATGTATGCATGAATGTATGTATGTATATATGTATGTATGAATGTATGTATGTATGAATGTATGTATATCTGTATGTATGTATGAATGTATGTATGTATGTATGTATGTATGTATGTATGTATGTATGTATGCATGAATGTATGTACGTATATATGTATGTATGTATGAATGTATGTATGTATGTATGTATGTATGTATGTATGTATGTATGTATGTGTGTATGTATGTATGTATGAATGCATGTATGTATATATGTATGTATGTATGTATGTATGTATGTATGTATGTATGTTTGAATGTATGTATGAATGTATGTATGTATGTATGTGTGTGTGTGTGTGTGTGTGTGTGTGTGTGTGTGTGTGTATTTGTGTTTGTCCCTACTACCGCTTAACAACCGGTGTTGGTTTCTTTCTGTTCTTGTAACCTGGCGGTTCGGCAAAAACGTACGTTTGAACAAGTAAAAAATAAAAATAAAAGATGAAAGATAATAGGCTTCAGACGTGGCTGTGTTTTCCTGAATTTTTGTCGGGTGTTATTTTTTTCTTTTTTCTTTCGCTGCTGGTAAGCATTTTTGCTGTTGTTGTTGCAAACGTTGACTCGCGGTCGTAGGATCGCGGTTTCGATTCCCAGACCGGGCGTTGTGAGTGTTTATTGAGCGAAAACACCTAAAAGCTCCACGAGGCTCCGGCAGGGGATGGTGGTGATCCCTGCTGTACTCTTTCACCACAACTTTCTCTCACTCTTACTTCCTGTTTCTGTTGTACCTGTATTTCAAGGGGCCGGCCTTGTCACTCTCTGTGTCACACTGAATCTCGAGAACTACGTTAAGGGTACACATGTCTGTGGAGTGCTCAGCCACTTGCACGTTAATTTCACGAGCAGGCTGTTCCGTTGATTCGGATCAACCAGAACCCTCATCGTCGTAACCGGCGGTGTGCTTCTAGTTGCAAACGCTGGACTAGCGTTTGGAATTGCTATTGTTATTTGTTGAACGTCAAAGTTTATTGTTGAACATTGTTGTACTACTTCCCGTTTTTTTTTTACCTGGAATAACTAAAGGAGAAGGAATTGTTGACCAGTATTTGTTGGCCATCGTGGCATTTTTATGAACGTTGTTTTCTCAAACTGTAACTGTCTTTTTCGACTAATTTTTGTGCCCCTCCCCCCTAACGGGGGTTGGATTTGAACCTTGTTAGTGAACTGTTGTCCTCTTCAAGAGGAAAATTTTTTATTTCCCATTTTTGTGGGAAACTATTTAATTTACTCCTTTACTCTTTTACTTGTTTCAGTCATTTGACTGCGGCCATGTTGGAGCACCGCCTTAAGCCCAGTACTTATTCTATCGGTCTCTTTTTGCCGAACCGCTAAGTGACGGGGACGTAAACACACCAGCATCAGTTGTCAAGCAATGCTAGGGGGACAAACACAGACACACAAACACACACACATACACACATATATATACATATATACGACAGGCTTCTTTCAGTTTCCGTCTACCAAATCCACTCACAAGGCATTGGTCGGTCCGGGGCTATAGCAGAAGACACTTGCCCAAGATGTCACGCAGTGGGACTGAACCCGCAACCATGTGGTTGGTTAGCAAGCTACTTACCACACAGCCACTCCTGCGCCTATACACAGCCACTCCTGCGCCTATTTGTGTAATTTACCTGTGAAATTAATTTCAACCGAAGAATGTCGGTTGAAATTATACACGAGAGGTGTTCTCTCGTAGAGAGTAAGCAAGAAAATGTGAAAACAGCTGATTGAAAAGATTTCAATCTAGTTACAAGTTCTACAGCGATCACACTAAGGTAATCACAGGTATATATCAAATATCACCTGCAATTTTGCAAGGGTTATACAAATTTGAATAAAAGGAACTGGTTTAAAATTGTGCTTAGTATTAAAATTGCTAAGTCATTTATATCTTGTGCATTCGCGGATCGCCCATGAAAGTCAAAGTACACTTTCAAATACATATTTGCAAGAGACAAGCATTGTCTGTCCTTTATGGCTATTCCAGTTAAGAGAAGTGATTGCATTTGATTATTACTTCAGTTTTACATCCATAAAATCCTAAAACGACCAAGATATTCTGGAGAAGTTGTCTATTCGAATGATCATTCGTTATTGTACTATATTACAACAGGATGGTATAACTTCTCATTCCGCGAAATGTATGGTACTCTACTGAGTAAACGACCAAGAACATCAGACAGGAACTCGACAGAAAATACAGGAAATCTTATAAAAGAAAAAGTTATGATGTTTTATCAATTTCGGATTTCAAAGAGTAATTATAAGTTTGGACAGAAGAGTGTATCCGGGTTACTGTAATATTTAGGACAGACAGAGGCATGACCACACTGGAGGGAAAAAAGGACTATAGCAAGTATTAAGCAGTATAACATTCAGAAGTTGTACTTTCGTAAAAAAAAGTCCTCAGGTTATCTACTTATTCAACTGAACAAAAAATATTACGAAACGCAAATAAAGGGTTAGGTTGGAAATTTCGATACAACAACCGATTTCAACACAAGACACCTGAAGAAGGCTGGAGTGTACAACAGCTGAAACATAGTGAAAGTAACAATCAAAATGAGGGTACTAGTCCGACTAATATAAATAGTATATCGATAATTATGCATATCAACAAAGTGATCAGTATAATATTTACAACATAAATATATACATATAATAGGGAAGTGCATTGTATGCCTAATCTGATATATATATATATATATATATATATATATAACTTTTAGTTATATCATTTTAGTTTGTCAAGTCTTTATATAGGATGTGAATAGCAAAATAAGTTCATGTATGCTAGACCTGAAGATTGGCAATATAATCATTTTACTGTGGTATTGTATTTAGAGACATTCTATTTCAGTAATATCAAGGAATATGTTGTCATGAAACGCGTGTAGTAAAGTATATGATTTGAAATAAGAATTGAAGGTATTAATTTTGATAATTTGGAATAAGAATTGTAGGTATTAATTTTGATAATTTTAATATTTAGTCCTATATGTACCTATTGTGGATAATGTCATTCAATGATGATTGAGTTGCTTGAGGGTGATTCTCTCAAACCTATAATATATTATAATTATATATATATATATATATATATATATTATATATATATATATATATATATATATATATATATATATTATAATTTAGGGTATCTAAGAGATGCCTCTACGCTGGAAATACTAGCCAAAACTTGACTCTAAAATGTCAAGTTTTGGCTGCTATTTCCAGCATGGAAGTACCTCTTAGATACCCTAAATTATAATTTTGTTAATAATATTACCTTTGAAGGAAACGGTGTGTGTTGTGTGTGTGGTGTGTGTGTGTGTATGAATGTATGGGTATGTATATATATATATATATATATATATATATATATATATATATATATATATATATATATATATATATATATATATATACTTACATGCTCGCTTGCTTGCCTGGTGCTTGTGTGCTGCTTACTTGTATGCTTGCGTGCTTACTTGCTTGCGTGCTTGCTTACTCGCGTGCTTGCTTGCTTGCGTGCTTGCTTGCTTGCGTGCTTGCTAGTGTGCTTGCTTACTTGTTTGCTAGCTTGCCTGCTTTTTTGCTTACTTGCTTGCTCGCGTGCTTGCCTGCTTGCGTGCTTACTCGCGTGCTTGCTTACTTGTGTGCTTGCTTGCCTGCTTGCTTGCTTACTTGCTTGCGTGCTTGCTTGATTGTGTGCTTGCTTGCCTGATTTTTTGCTTACTTGCTTGCTCGCGTGCTTGCTTGCGTGCTTGCTCGATTGTGTGCGTGCTTACTTGTGTGCTTGCTTACTTACTTGCCTGTGTGATTGCATGCTTGCTTGCTTGCTTCGTGCTTGTCTGTAATTTAGTACAGCCAAATCAGCGCATAATGGGAAAATGCTCTGAAAATAAGGTACCCCTGAAATGTGAATACAAATGGAAGAAAACAAGTTTGGCGTAGAACTGCCACCACATAACCTGGGATTGAAAACAGGATCGCCGATAATTCTAATAAGAAACTTCAATCCTCCAAGGCTTTGTAATGGAACGCGCATGTTCGTGGAAGAACTACACAATAATTTCATAGTAGCGATGATTTAGATATGTATATATTTATTTAATTATTATAACTGTACGTAAATTTTAAGATATTAGTTAGTCACTGTGGTATATAGATCGTAAAATAGTTATACGATTCTTTAAAGATAGGTTATACGTTTTTAATTTGATTTTTAATTTCTAAATTGTATTTCATAAATATATTCTATAGATATTTATAATATTTATGTAAGTAATAAGGGACTAATTTATTTATTTATTTTTGGTTATATGTTTATATATTTATTGATAAAGTAAATTTTAGATTTTAGATTTTTAATTACTATATTTGTTGATTTTAATTTAGATACTTATTTTTATGTATTTATTATTTTATAATTATTCGATGTGAACTTAAATCTAAAAATATTAACAGTGATTATTTTGTTAAATATTTTGGTAATTAAATATTAGAAAGATATTCGATAGTTTATTATGTATTTTTAAAACCAAATTATATCTTTAAAGATAAATACATATTTCTACATATTTCTATCTTAAAAATTAAATATTTGACATAATAAATGTGTTGTAGGAAATAATCCTAATGTTTTAAGTTTCTAATTTAGTTAATGGAGTTTTTCCTATAAGAAATATTTATTTATTTCTTAAATAAATATAGTTTAACTCTATTTGCTTATTTATTAAACTATTATCATTAACCTGAAGATTCACTATAATCTTAAATCGAATTATTTCAATTGAATTTAAACTTAATTGTAATTCGAATTTAATTGTAGCCATGAAACGTACGTAGTTTTTTAAATTAATATATTATATATTGATCATTCACTTTTATACTTTTTGAGATCTAGTTATAAGTTATATGTTTTATAAAAATATATATTATTTGTTATTTATGTATTGGTTTATGTTTATCAATGTTTGAGTTGATTTTTTAACACAGTACAGAAAAAAGAAATACAGAAATGCAATTATACAATTACATACCAGTCACTCAAAGAAAGTGGCTGGTATGTAATTATATAAATGTATTTCTGTATTTGTTTTTTCTGATGAGGGGACTGTCAGTTTTAAAAATATGAAGTATATCATATTACTAGGCACATATCTGAACTAGGCCCGTAGATGGAATAAAAAAATTTTTGTAATATTTACGTGGTATTTTAGTACGTCTTTTTAATGTTTTATCTTCTCATATTTTTATTACACCAATGTATTATAACTTTTAAATCTAAAATTCACTGTTTTATGTATCATATCGATATTTATCTATTTATATGTATTTTTATATTTATATATTTGGAATTTTTATATCCGTTTTATAAATGTAGAAGAATATATGTATATATTTGATTTTGAGTGTGGTTATTAATTACGTTCCTCCAGTTTCCGCTTGCATTGCCTCCATCATGACTATCAAGCGGAATATAGCTCGCTTGCAGCACAACTCCAGTCTGGATTTCGTATGCGAATATTGTTAACATTAGCAATCTCAAAATAAAGTAGTGGATTTTATATATAAATGTATCTGTGTGTGTGTTTGTGTGTGTGTATGTGTACATACATACATACACCCTGTTGTTGATGTTGGATTTCCAATGAAGGAGCCTTGGATCTAGGTTAGAAGCCGGCTCTTTCTCTATTGGCAAGAAATCTTGAAATAAAATTGAACAATTACATACATACATAAATGACTTCTTTATTTCTTCATTTTCTTCTTTTTCTTAACTTCATGGTTGACCATGATTTACTGTATAGTAAATGTCTTTCATCTCGCTCTATTACTCTCCCCTTCGCTAGATCTGGCCTCCCTTTTAACCTCGCCTGCTTCCCTGTTTTATCACCAATTTTTCTTCTTTCTTGATGTTATTAACAGATGTATTTTAGTTACTAACTCTACTTCAGAACTCCACGCTTCTTCACCTCACCACCACATCTTCACTTCTACGTTCCGCACTTTACCTCCCACTGAACGCTTTCCTATCGAATTGTATATTTATAAGCATTGTTCTCTATTATGCTATTTGCTAGTGTTTTCTGGTGTGGATAACATGATTTCGCATTACGGATCTCTCCAAATCCGTGTAACTATATTATTGGTCCTTATTATATAATATTCGTAGTTATGATGCCATTCTTTGTTTTTCCGAAACAGCTGTAAAGATTTGATCACACTGTTCTTTATTTGTATACGCAAATTTCAATGTAAATACAGTCCTTACTCCTAGTTTAGTTTACCAACATTTTTTACCTACATACTACTGTGTGTGTGTGTGTGTGTGTGTGTGTGTGTGTGTGTGTGTGTGTGTGTGTGTGTATGAAATACAAAATGGAACAAGAACGCAAAACATCCGGACAACAAGGTGATACAAAAAGGGACAACAAAACATCCAGATAGACGATACAAAGAAAACAAGGACGGGTCATTCGAAGTTTTCTATCTTCAGTCAAGAACCAGATTATCCTCGCAGTTTGCTCTTAGCTTAGTTTTTCCTTGGGGCTGGCCAGAATGGAGCAATCTCAATAATAATCAGCCGAAATTGCGAGGATAATCTGGTTCTCGGATGTTTTGCGTTCTTGTTCCATTTTGTATTTCATACACACACACACACACACACATATATATATATATATATTCCCACATTTCTCTGCCTCTCACACCTTACACCCCACTTGACCTGTCTCTTTCCCTCTCTTTCTTCTCCTCCCTTGTTCCCCTACTTTCTCTCTTCATCTGTCCCTTTCTCCTCTCTTTTGTGCTCACGTGACCAGCCAGCGACTACTGCCTTTTCGCATCCAGCAGTCATTGTAGCAACACGTATTTGTTTGTTCTCCGTGACCTTTAAGGCACTTTTCCATAGCCAGCCCTAAACTTAACTCGTCCTGTCGTAAAGACGCTTGTCCTGACGTCCTGGTTTTGTTATTATTGTTTTTACGTATTTTGTATTCTTATTCGTGCTATCATTATTGTTTTTACGTATTTTTGTATTTTTATTCGTGTAACATCGTCCGTTTTCCGTCCCTGTGTTGTATACATTCGAGGCTTTCTTCCAAGGAATCTAATGCGCTTGGCTTAGATTTCCCCTGGGGGCTGCCCAGATCGGAGCAATCTCAAGATTAATCAGCCGAAATTGCGAAGATGATCGGTTCTTGACTGATGATTGAGGCTCGAATGTCCCGTCCGTGTTTTTTGTGTCGTCTTCTAAATGTTCACGTTCTTGTCCAGTTTGTATATTTTTTACTTTTACCTATATATATATATATTATATATATATATATATATATATATATATAGAGAGAGAGAGAGAGAGAGAGAGAGAGAGAGAGAGAGATAGATAGATAGATAGATAGATAGATAGATAGATAGATAGATAGATAGATAGATAGATAGATAGATAGATTAGGGCCGAATATAATCTCGGTGTAACAGCACATAGGACTCCAAGCAACCATTAATGTATCAAGTGTCGGAAAGATATTGTAGATATGTAAGAACCATATCCAATTCAAAACGTAAATCCCACTCAGGGCTGGTTCTAAGCCTAGGTACAAAAAAGAACACAAATTGGGTTTTTACATTTACGACAGCAGGTTCAGTAGAATTTTATTGATGTATTCATAGATTACATCATAACATATAATTCACCATCTTAAGTAAATATTTTAAACAGGTGAGATAATATCCTGATCATGATGAATACAACCAACGTTGTTGGATAAGTGGTATTTTAAAAATAACACTCGAATTTATAGGTAGGTGGTGGTGGTGATAGCAACAACAATAATAATCGTAATTATTTGCAGCCCTAACATTGAGAGCCATGGTTGAAGTAGTATAAATCGTGTCATAAATCGTGTCATAGGCGCAGGAGTGGCTGTGTGATAAGTAGCTTGTTTACCAACCACATGGTTCCGGGTTCAGTCCCACTGCGTGGCATCTTGGACAAGTGTCTTCTACTATAGCCTCGGGCCGACCAAAGCCTTGTGAGTGGATTTGGTAGACGGAAACTGAAAGAAGTCCGTCGTATATATGTATATATATATATATATATGCGTTTGTGTGTCTGTGTTTGTCCCCCTAGCATTGCTTGACAACCGATGCTGGTGTGCTTATGTCTCCGTTACTTAGCAGTTCGGCAAAAGAGACCGATAGAATAAGTACTGGACTTACAAAAGAATAAGTCCCGGGGTCGAGTTGCTCGATTAAAGGCGGTGCTCCAGCATGGCCGCAGTCAAATGACTGAAACAAGTAAAAGAGTATACGCCATTTGAATAGTGATGACTATGGTAGTCAAGTAGCCAACATTAGCAGTCGTGATATTGTGTGTCAACCGACTGCTTCAACCTCTAAATACATTACTTCTATATATTTCTTTACTACTCACAAGGGGCTAAACACAGAGGGGACAAACAAGGACAGACAAACGGATTAAGTCGATTACATCGACCCAGTGCAAATGGTACATTTATTTTTTTGAATCGACCCCGAAAGGATGAAAGGCAAAGTCGACCTCGGCGGAATTTGAACCCAGAACGTAACGACAGACGAAATACGGCTACGCATTTCGACCGGCGTGCTAACGTTTCTGTTAGCTCGCCGCCTTATTAAATACATTCCCTCGATATGTAACAGTACTTGCCGCCCTAGAAGCAGCAATAGTGTTAGGGGTGGCTATGGAAACATAAACCTTAACATTGATAATGACACAACCAGCCCAGGCAACATCTACCTCGATTCTAATATAACGATTATGTACCTATTGACGATCAAAGTAACTGTTTTAACTTCCACAATTACAATATTAGTGTCATTACTAGTAATAAAGGCGCATGGCTCAGTGGTTAGAGCGTCGAGCTTACGATCGTGAGGTTGTGAGCTCGAATCCCGGACCGGGCTGCGTGTTGTGTTCTTGAGCAAAGCACTTTATTTCACGTTGCTCCAGTTCACTCAGCTGTAGAAATGAGTTGCGACGTCCCTGGTGCCAAGCTGTATCGACCTTTGTCTTTCCCTTGGATAACACTGGTGGCGTGGAGAGGGGAGGCTGGTATGCATGGGCGACTGCTGGTCTTCCAAAAAAAACCTTGCCCGGACTTGTGTCTAGGAGGGTAACTTTCTAGGTGCAATCCCATGGTCATTCATGACCGAAGGGGGTCTTTACCCTTTACCCTTACTAGTAACAATAACTCCCCTTTCTCATACATAATCCCTGAAAATTCGGATAATTCTATCGGATCTCACAACAGTTATCACTCTCTCCGGCGGTCCTTGAGTATCACAAGAAGTACTAAAGCCCATAACTCTCCTAAATTACTTAATCGTAAAAGTAAACTTCCATGCCATCTCTATAATTTATGCCCCACTAAAAATATTATCTATAGATTTAGCTTAATAACAAACCTGAACACTTTTACCTATATCAGTTCCACTTCTTGCAAATTTATGCAGAGGTTATAAACCATTCTTATACTTACAATATTCGCAATAAGGCTTCTTTTCTTCACTCGAAGAAGAATTAAGAATTTAAAAACACACACAGATGTGTGTGTGTACATATATATATATATGTGTTTTTACTGAGATCTCCCTTTTTAGTAGAAGAAATAGCTATAACTCTTTGACTGCTATTTCTAAATTCGGTCTGTGGTAAGGCAATTCGTTGCTAAACCCTTTATTGCTTAGTATATATATATATATATACGAGGGGTTTCTTTCAGTTTCCGTCTACCAAAACCACTCACAATGCTTTGGTCGACACGATGTTCTAGTAAGCGACACTTGCCCAAGGTGCCACGCAGTGAGACTGAACCTGAAGCGATGTGGTTGGAAAGCAAGTTTCATACCACACAGGCAATATGTTGTTTTTGTTGTTGTTGTTTTTGTTTTTGTTGTTGTTTTTGTTGTTGTTGTTGTTGTTGTTGTTGTTGTTGTTGTTGTTGTTGTTATTTTTATTATTATATCATCTTAAAAGGGTTGACGTAACTCTTCACAAAGGTAAATAGACAAGACGAAGAGCGCGATGCGACTGCAATGGATATTTTATTGGTTGAACGATATTTCGAAAGCAAGCCTGTCTATGTCGAGTTCAAAATGAAAAGCGATAAAAATTTAAAATCATAGAAATTCAAATGTAAAATATGAACGGGAGCAACCAGCGTCCACACGATTTTGGAATGGCATCATCAATCTTCAAGTTTCAATTTTACAACTGGCGAAAAGAAAAAGAAAAAAAAAGAGAAAAAGGAAAGAAAAAAGAAAAGGGAAAAGAATATTTAATCAAACTGTTTGTGTAAATTTGATAAAACTCTCCTGTCATTTTATTCATTCCTCCAGGGCGTGATGTTAATAATCTGCAAACATAGTTTCTCCTCGTGTATTTTGGGTATTGAAAGTGTATCACATTTAGAATATTTCCTGAGAATATGTACTGTTGCATAGTGAAACTGTACACCTCTCCCGGTAAAAAAAGTGGTAGTAACCAGCCATTATATATAGATAGACCAGTAGCGGTCGACAAGCATCGGGAAGATCGAGAGTACGTGTAGACTCTGTTGATAGTCGTGTCTGTGATTATATAATAATTATACTATGATACTGAGGGGATTTTAAAAAATCCAACCGTTTGAGGATAATAACACTACGACTGGGGTCTTACAGTACCAGATAGAAGCATTCTATCGACGACTTTGGAATCTAACAATATCTGTCAGAGCGATAACCGTCGTTAAAAGACAGGTACAACAGTGGTAAAAGACGGCTTTGCAACATTTCCCAGGAGTAGTTTAAATTAAATCAAGTGGAAAATTAAATACCTCGACAAAAAAGAAACAAAAGTTTTGTGCGAAGTTACGAAAATCGTAAAATATGGAAGACGTTAGCTGAGATAGTTGAGTCACAAAAGACAGCAACAACAACTCAAGGAACTACAAGAACAACAAGAATTGCAGCAGTAAGTGTTGTATCTAATGAAGTTGATTACCAAACTGGAGAATACATTTTCGCCTGACCACGTAGCAAATTCCATTAGCAAATTCAAATATTACCCTGAAGAAGATGTAACCTTCGAGGCTTACTTCCGAAGATTTCAACAAATCTTTGAAAAAGAATCCCAGGATTGGGTGGATGATATGAAAACGCGTCTAGTTTTAAGAAAACTAGGGACAGCAGAGCATGAGAAGTATAGTAATTTCATATTGCCAAAAAATTCGTCCATCATAAATTTCACCGACACAGTTGACATTTTGTGCAAAATGTTTAGTGAAAAAAGTTCATTGTTTTATACTAGATGGAAATTTTTAAACATAGAAAAGAGCAAAGATGAAGACTTCACTACTTACACAAGCAGAGTCAACAAATAATGTGAGAGACTTACGCTAGATATGCTTACTTCAGATTCTTTTAAGTGTTTGATTTTTGCACAAGGATTGTCAGATAGAAGAAATGCCGAAATCCGAATGAATATTCTACCAAAACTGGAAATGAACCAGTATTTGACATTGCAGACACTATCGGAAGAGTGTGGTAGAATATTAAGATTAAGGCATGACACGGAAGAAATTCAACGGAAAGTGTTTCCACATAAGACCTGTGCAAAAAATAGACAAATAAAGTGTTGCTGTAAAAACAGAAAAAATATCAGGATATAGACCCACGTATGACATGTGGTGGGATGCACCTGAAAACAGATTGTCTGTATAAAAAAGTAGTGTTTCCTCTGTGGGTTTACAGGACATTAAATCACACTGCAGAATTAGAAGGGTAGGAAAATGGAAAAAAATTTTAAAATAAATAGTTTGTCAGCAGGAAAAGCTGTGACTATAACAAACTGAAAATTCGTGAGGGTGAGAAATGAAATCACTTGAGCTCGTTTATTCTTGTCAAAATCCTTAGTTCTTGGACAGAAGCTCAGTCCAAGCGCCAAGACAGAGGCATTGTCGGGTGAAAGTTTTAGTTTAGATAAATTTATGACCGACTTATTCTCAAGTGTGATGGATTTTCTTGGGCAATTGGTTTTCAGAGTCTTACTCTCATTAGATTCCTGACTACCTTTTGGGTTTTACTCGAAATCTTCACTTAAAATATGGGACGTTTTGGGTGATAAAAATTGTTCTTCGTGTGAGAAGTCATAATTTTTAATCGTCTTTCTAGATATAGAAAGTGAGTGACTTCTGTGGGTTTTCTAGGCATTTGAAAAACTTTTACTTTCGGGAAAGGAACAAATTTATTGTTTTCGAGGCAAGATCTTAAATGTGCTCGCATTTTTGACTGACCAAATAAAAACTTTCCTGGAACGTTTCCAATGACCAGTTCAAATGCGTACGCCAGAGAAAATATGCCACAATCATATGCATCAACTTGGGGATTAGTAATATGAACTTTGAACTGTGGGGATTATGTTTGTTTGTGGTAAGTACAGGATTGTTATTTGTGCTATTAGACCCTGTGGTACTGGTAAGTTCAAACTGTCATAGATATAAACATCTCTGAAAAAATTATTCGACGAAACAAAATGATTGTTCCTGGTGTGGTGAATGAACAGTGTGCAGTGTGGATCGTATGTTAGAAATTCCGTGTGAGAAAAAAAAAGTTGCTTGTATTGGAATTTCAGGAAATTTTTTTGCTACGATTTTCAACCCAGCGTCAATAAGTTTGTCACAACATTTGTCCCGAAAGTAAAAACGACTTCTCCTCATATTTCAAAGCATATGTTCGCAATCAAAATTTTGCTTTGTCCATTGTGTCATAGGAATGGGAAATCAGCTTTTTCGCCTTCTTTTCCTTTTTTGTCTTCAGAGCCGAAATTTCCTTTTTTTTTTTTTTCAAAGTTCATCAATTATACAAATAGTTCAAACAAACCTGTTCAAGGACACTCAAAATCTCCTTAATGTCTGCATGAAGCAATACTAATTCTGAACGATGGTCTTCAATAATAGCTTCCATTATGTTAAATGAATTGCTCTCACCAATCAATTTAAACTTTGAAGCAAGAAATAGTAAATGGTTTTTGATTTTATCACGAAAACGATTAAGTTTTTTTTACTGATAGAAAGCTCGATTTCTCATTTTCTGATTCGCATTTGCATGGTACAAAATCCATTGGCCCAGGATTGGGCTCAACACTGGGGTCTAGCGAAATTAACAGGGTTGACAAGCCAACTGTAAGAAGGGTTAAAACACAAAAGCTGTAATTTACATGACGATTTTCCTTAGACACCCGGCTGTTCTGGTAACTTCCAGAATTTCTAAATGTTCCGGTTCTTATTTGGGATAATATCCATCATTTTCTCAATCTATTTGATTTTGTAATTTTAAAAGGGTTTAAAAACCTTTAAAAGGGTTGACGTAACTCTTCACAAAGGTAAACAGACAAGACGAAGAGCGCGATGCGACTGCAATGGATATTTTATTGGTTGAACGATACTTCGATGACATCATTAGTCTTTAAGTTTCAATTTCACACCTGGCGAAAAGAAAAGAAAAGAAAAAGGAAAAGGATAAAGAAGAATATTTAATCAAACAGTTTTGGGTAAATTTGATGAAATTCTCCTGTCACTTTATTCATTCCTCCACGTCGTGATGTTAATAGCCGCAAGCATATTTTAAGTACTGAAGGTGTATCAAACTCAGAATATTTTATGAGATTAATCACTTTCAAATCATTTTCAAAATTTCAGCCGCTTGATGCAAAATGATCGGCAAGTTCTATCGAACCACTGTTATTGTGCCTGGTGTCATATCTGTGCCCTTTAAATCTTGTCTATTATTATTATTATTTATTATTATTATTATTATTATTATTATTATTATTATTATTATTATTATTATTTACTTTTAATCTGCATGTTTGTTACACTCACTCACCGAGACACACACAGCGTCCTAGGGCGAGTGAAGGATAAGAGGTGTTGCAGTATGACTGTAAGCTTGGGGAGGAGAAGTGGCAGGGGCATTAGCAAAATATCTTCATGTAATACAACATAAGCAATTAAATTGATAGGGGTTTTCTAAGGATGTGGACAGTACTTGTCAGCAAAATCTTTTGGATTTCTCTGAGACATGGTTCTCCTGGGATATTATCTAGATGTTTCTGATACCTCTTTCTTATCAAGCCAAGGGCACCCTCAATAACAACAACAGTTATTGCTTTTAGATGCTACATCTTTTGTATTTCAATCCCGGTCTTTATATTTACTTAATTTGTCAAATTCTTTTACAGATATTTATCAGTGACATATTATTATTATTATTATTATTATTATTATTATTATTATTTATTATTATTATTATTATTATTGAGTGAGAGATTATTATTATTGAGTGACAACAAACAGCTAAGAAAATTTCATTGAAGAACATCGGGACATGCTCTGTCGATTATAATGCAGGTTCTTTCTTTTTTCCACCACAACAATGTCCGGTTTCCGATGTGTGGTCAGGTGATCGCATTGGATCTTTGTATCCTACAGGATTTTGCAATTCTCATTTCTCGGTGACTCCTTTTGGGGTTTTCTCATACCACATCTTTGTTCTTTGTAGGCCGTGATTTCCACAGAGTTCCCAATGGATCATTCTTGACAACATTGTCATGGCGTCTTTTATAATCGTGTTGCGCTAATTTCAAGCATTCGCTAATGATGTGCCATACCGTTTCACCCCTCTCACCACACATTCTGTATTTGTCGCTGTCGGTAGTGTTGTCGATTCTGCACTTTACACAGTTAGTCCTTAGCGCTTGTTCTTGAACTACGCATATATGTGCTTCTGTCTCTATCTTCAGGTCACTCCTCCTCATCTATAGACACCTGTCTTCTTTATCTGTCTTGGTATTTGTATCTCTTGCAAACTGACCGTACATTTTTTTTCCTTCTACACTTTTTCTTTACTACTACTACTATTTCGCTTAGGCATAGCGATACTAATAACCTGGTAGTAGAACTCATATGCATATGCTTCAGAATAAAAGCGTCAGTCGAGTACTTGTGTGTCACTCTATAGGTTAATCGGAGTTTCAGAAGTGAAGTGCACTTCCTTTTTGAAGCTCCCAAGGAGCCATAGGGTGGTACACAAGCACTCAGCTATGATCGCATTGCATCTTATCGTAGAAACACCAATAAGCTAATGAAATTCATAACGTAATTTATTTAATTTCTGAGTTATATATATATATGTATGTATATATATATATATATAATTATTATTTGAGGGAATAAAATCCAAACTTACAAGGAAAAAGAATTCAATTTAGAAATACTAAATCAAATTCCACACAATATAATATATATATAAAATATTAGAAAAACACCTTTTATCAATTCAAAATGAATAATTAAATTACACCATCTAGAAAATTACATATAATAGAAAAGTTTAAATTAAAATAACAATTAAAAAGTAAAGATTAAGTAAATTACAAAAATAATATAATGTATATAATAGGTAGAAAAACGACACGTGTTTCGCTGCTATATTTAAGAAATGATTATAGTAGTAGAGAAATCACTTGCATATAAATATAGTCACTCATCAGGTTAAAAATATAACAGAACAATTAATTAATAAATATACTTTAATATATATATGTGTGTGTGTGTGTGTGTGTGTGTGTGGTGTGTGTGTGTGTGTGTGTGTGTGTGTGTGTGTGTGTATGAAAATTCTATATATACATAATTGAAAAATAAAATAATACTTCAATAATTAAATAGTTTAAAATTAAATAAAATACACAAAGCTATTACAAGTCATTAAATTGTAATCAAAATAAGAAATGGTTCAAATATAGACAAACTCCTTAAATAAGCTAACCATATAATAAATATACATGTGTAGTATCTATAGATTTAATATAACAAACTATAACAAAATAGACTAAATATCAAATAATATAATACCTAATTAACTTCAATTTATTATTACAAATACATAGTCCACCTATATATCAATAAATAATATAATATATATATAATATATATATATATATATATATATATATATATATATATATATATATATATATCTATATATATATATATATATATATAATATATATATATATATATATATATATATATATATATATATATAATAGCGAGAATAATATGTTAATGGAAAGTAAGAAACCTATCAATCCCAAATTAAAGAAAGGTGCTAAAATATTCAAACCAAAGAACAATACCAAAGAAGATGTACAATCACAATCACCAG
The DNA here is from genome assembly GCF_006345805.1 of Octopus sinensis. Classification (NCBI taxonomy): domain Eukaryota; kingdom Metazoa; phylum Mollusca; class Cephalopoda; order Octopoda; family Octopodidae; genus Octopus; species Octopus sinensis. Next base: position 166,782,677 of record NC_042999.1, on the reverse strand, counting down.
TCCTCTACAAAACCAGTCAATAACAATAACAATAATTAAAACGATCAAAGTTAAAATAATAGCAAGTACTAACTAATATTGATAAGCAAACTAAATTACTAAGTTCAACGATTCTGATCAATCTATCCAGATTTTAAAACGATAAGCGTCTAATTAATCAACCCTATCAATTTCACTCATGAAAATCCAATCAAAACTTTGAAAAAGTACAAATACATTCAAATCCATTATATAAACTCGATATATTAATATCCATGTATAAAATCTATAGATTTAATATATCACACGATAAAAAGTTAAACATAAACATTATATTAAAATAAAAACTAGTTTATTTTTTAAAAAAGTACCATTTAATGAAAATATTATCTAATTATTATTAAAAAAATGCTAACCATTATAAATTCTCAAATTAAATATGTAAAACGTAAAATCTTTTATAATAATTAAACATCGGACGTAAAAAATAATATCAAGAAACTATAAATAAATAAGAATATTACATCAAACAAAAATAATATCAACAATAATAATAATTTCAAAAACACAACGGTTCAATAATCAAATGAAATAGAGAATATTTATAAGAATTTTTTGCGTAATGAGATAAAAAAAAAACCAAGGCTGTGTAGATATCAGAAACTATAAATGTTCTAATATCTACACAGCCTTGGGTTTTTTTTATCTCATTACGTAAAAAATTCTTATATACACACGCTGACATATGACCAACGTTGAACCCCTTATTCGCAAAATTACCGAACCTGGAACTTAACTATGGTCTGTCTATAACACTTATTCAGTATTACCTGACACCTTTGGGTCTCAATGACACCATTACCTCTTATAATCTAAATATATATATATATATGTATATATATATATATATGTGTGTGTGTGTGGACTAATGGGTGTATATCGATTAGTGTGTTGAAGTGTTGAGTAGAGCACTGGCACAGTTTGGGCTACTTGATGTCATCCGCTGTTGAGATGTGTTTCCGTTAGATCTGCTTCAGGAACTCCGCAGTATTAGTTGAGATAATGATAATTTATTAATTAACCAGAAGATGAATTTGCTATTGATCTTTATTTTGTACTACGATCGTTTCGACCCATCCTGCAGCTGTCGATTATGTATGGAACTCCGTTCAACTTGTTGTATTGCATCCATTTTGCAAACTGGGTCTCATCAGGTGCATCCATGCATAAAGTTGTGCCTCACTAAAGATCCTGAATTCAGGCTGTCATGTTGTTATGTGCCCGTCTGGTTGGAGAATCAACATGACAGACTAAACTCAGGATCTTTAGCGAGACACAACTTCATGGATGGATGCATCTGATGAGAGTCAGACTGCAAATAGATGCAATACAACATGTTGAACGGAGTTCCATACATAAGGGACAGCTGCAGGATGGGTCGAAACGATCGTAGTACAAAATAAAGATTAATACCAAATCTATTTTCTGGCTACTTAATAAATTAGCATTATATAATTACAGCTTGAATTCTACGAGTTATGGACTCGTAAAAAGTTTGGATTGTTTCCGAAGGAATTTTTGTCCCCTCTTCAGCTAAAACAGTCTCCAGTTCTTGTAGTGATGATAGCAGAGGATATCGACTCCTTACTTGTTTTTCTAAAATGCACCATAAATGTTCAACAATATTGAGATCTGGGGACTGTGATGACCAGATAAGATGTTCAACTTCACTAGAATGTTCCTCATGCCATTCAATAACAACTTTAGCTGTGTGAATTGATGCATTATCATCCTGAAAGATTGTTTCCCTCCGGAAACGCAACCACAGGATGAATCTGATCAGATAAAATGCTTAAATAGTCTTGACTATTAATTCTACCACGAAGGGAAACTAGTAGGCCGGTGGATTTCCAAGATATAGCCCTCCACCACCAGATCATCACAGATCCTCCTCCATGTTTAACAGTTGGAAGAAGGCAGTCTGGGTCAAATGCTTCTTTTGGCTGTCTCCACACGTATACTCGGCCGGTGGTCGAAAATAAGGTAAAGGATGACTCGTCCAAGAAAATAACATTCTTTCACTGCTCTAGGGACCAATTCTGTTGGTTTTTACTCCACCCTAAACGCTTTGCAACGTTTGTTTTTGAAAGTAGTGGTTTTCTGATTGAAGCACCTCCCGTCAACTCCGGCTTTCTGCAGCTCTCGGGGAAACAGTTTTTGTGGAAACTGGGTTCTCGAGGGGGTCATTAAGCTCTGCAGTAATTTTGGGAGCTGTTCTTTTGTGATCCTTTCTAATAATTCGCGTAAGAGTCCGACGGTCCCTATCTGAAAATTTTGTTTTCTTCCGGAGTTTTCTTTCGACGAGGAAGTTTTTACCTCTTTCTCAAAGGTTGTCATTACTTTCGAGACAGTACTTCTTAATACACGAATAGACCAAACTTTTCGGCTGTTTTCTTTACGCCTGCCATACGAACACCAGCAATTTGACCTCTTTGAAAATCCGATGGATCTGTCATTTTAATGAATTTTAATTACCTTTTTCTAATGATATCTGAAAAGAAACAGCAATTTTAGCAAAACATAGTACGAAACACTAATAATAAAGCAAAAAACATAAAATTAAACAAGCTTTTGACGGTTTTATAGATATAAATTTATGATAAATTTATAAATTATGATGCTATGGATGCTAGGTGTTTCCATTATTTTATCCAACTCTCGTATATATATATATATATAAAATATGTATGTATGTATGCATATATATATATATATAATATATATATATATATATATATATACACATATACACACACACATATATATATATATATATATATAATATATATATATAATATATATATATATATATATAATATATATATACATATATATATATATATATAATATATTATATATATATATATATACATATATATATATATATAGATAGATAGATAGATAGATAGATAGATAGATAGATAGATAGATAGATAGATAGATAGATAGATAGATGATAGATAGATAGATAGATAGATAGATAGATAGATAGATAGATAGATAGATAG
>NC_042999.1:166754630-166767130 GCF_006345805.1 Octopus sinensis | reverse complement strand
AAAATTTTTACATGATTACTTTTTTTTTTAATACACTTATTTTTTCACCAGTGCTTTATCCCCGAAGTCAAGGTTTATCTCGCCGAAAAAGGACTGGAATTCAAAGTGCTTCTCCTAATGGACAATGATGGAGGCAACGCGCTCGACCTGTCGTATGAGGGCGTACAAATCGAATTCTTACCGTCGGACACCACATCGCTGATCCAGCCCGTGGATCAAGGCGTTATTCGTGCTTTTAAGGCGCTCTATACGTGAAACTCCCTGTAACACCTGGTCGAGGCTATGGACTCAGATAATAAATTTTCGCTGAAGGAGTACTGTCATGGGTACACCATTGCAACATGTCTCCAAAATATTCAGAAGACCGTAAAGGAGATGAAGAACGAAACTTTGAATGCCAGCTGAAAGAAATTGTGGCCAGAAGTGGTCCACGACTATAAAGGGTTCTCTCCTGACAAAATCCACCACATTGCAGTAAATAAGGCAGTGAAACTGACAACATTACTAGATGGCTTCACTGATATGACTTCCCGGGACGTTAATAACCTGATCGAGGCCGTCTCAGATCCGTTAACGGATGAAGATCTGACAGAGATGACGAAGTCAGCAAGTGAGGAAGAAGACGAAGAACAAGCGGTTCCAAGGGAAGAAGTCGGCCTAGAACTCTAACTAAAACTCCGATCGCTCTCAACCCTAACTAAAACGGCAAAAAAAAAGCATCAAAGAAGATTGGGACCCCATATGATTCGTGCGTTGCAGTTCAGAAATGCAATCGACGGAGCCATGGAAGTTTATAAAAACCTCACAAAAGAAAAGGCAACGCCAGCAACTGCCCATCACTATGTTCCTCGCCCGCAAAAAAGGAGAAGACACGGGTACCCCTAAGAGCGTGCGGATTGTTTATAAAAGCTTAAATATATGAAAAAATAATAAAATAAATATATAGCAGCGATAAAGATAATTTTAAAAATATACAGTACTGTTTCTACTTCGCAGATTTTCACCTATCCCGAGGTTTTTTGGAACGTAACATCCGCGATAGTCGAGGGATTACTGTAATAGTAAATCCCCCTCACATCACATCCCACGCTTCAGGAATCTATATCGAATATTATAGTTTCAGGTGTTCTGTAGTTCAGGAAAGACACGGGATGGAAGGCTTTTTATTATATGCTTGCTTGATCAAGCCCGAGCTGGAGTTCAACAACATTTATATCACAATAAATTACTGTAAATTTACTAGGGCATCTTTAGAGTTACTGTTAAAATTCGTAAATATTTCTTAGCTCCAAGTTTTAAATTCTTGAGAAAAAATAAAGAAAATGAAACAAGCTGCCAGGTATTTTGCTGACAATATAATCCGGTTTATATAAACAAATTAACAAGGCGTTAACAATACAAGTAGATTTCGGTATTACAAATTGAATAAAGATTTCTTACATTGTTTCATTATGACAAATTCATAAAATAAGTGTAGATTAAATCATGAATGTCTTTAAATAACCAAGATTACTAATGTGGCGTGAGTTATGAATAAATATCTTTTATAATTTGCTTTTTCCGTCATTAGACTGCGGCCATGCTAGGATAATCCTTTGAATGATTTTAATCGAACGAATCAACCCCAGAACATTTTTTTCTAAGCCTAGTACTTATTCTGTCCGTCTCATATGCCGAATTGCTAGGTTACGGAGACGTTAACAAACAACGCTAGTTGTCAAGCGGTCGGTGGGGGACAAACTCAGACACGAAGACACACGTAGATACGAGGTGGTATCGAAAGGTTATGTTTAGTAACTAGTTATTAAGCATAACCTAGTTATGTTTAATAAAAAAATAACTTATTTACCTAAGTTTTTAACATCATCTCCTTCGAAATAGTCACCTTGCGCAGCAATACACTGATCCCAGCGTTCCTGTCGCTTTTGGAATCCAACTTGGAAGTCGTTTTCCGTCAGCGAGTCAAGAACCTTCTGCGATTTGCTCTCGATCTCGACGAAGGTGTTAACACGTTGACGTTTGAGCAGCATTTTCATCTTGGGGAAGAGATTGAAGCCCGCAGGTGTTAAACCTGGCGAAAGGGCGGGTGCAGAAACGATACCATGTTGTTTTTTATGAGAAACTCACGAGTGAGGAGAGCACGGTAAAGAATCTAATCTTTCGCGCCCCATAGATCCGGTCGTTGAATCGAATGTCCTCCCTCAAACGCTTCAAAACGGCCCTGGGGGTGGAGGAATTCTCGATGCACAATAACACATTTCCAGGGGTGACACCCATGGCACGTCTTCCAGATTGCTCATCGTCTTCCAGGGACGTTCTTCCACTTTTGAAGCGCCCGTTCCACTTTAAACATTGCGTACGACCCATAGCTTCGTTACCGTAAGCTTGCCGAAGCATGCTCAATGTCTCTATAGCAAATTTACCAAGTTTAACGCAGAATTTCACGTTGGTTCTTTGTTCCTGTCCATGACAAATCGCAGACTACAGCATACACGTGATCCCCAAAACACAAATTTCACAACTTGTGAAGTAAACATAGCAATGCCACTTTGCACACTGTCTCATGAAGACCACTGCTAGCTCTCACTGCGCACTCAACCGTATGCTGCCATCTGTTGATATTCCCTTGTGTACAGATATATGACGGGCTTCTTTCAATTTCCATCTACCAAAATCCACTCACATGGCTTTGGTCGGCACGAGGCTATAGTAGAGGACGCTTGCCAAGGTGCCACGCAGTAGAACTGAACCTGGAACCATGTGGTTGGAATAAATAAATCATGAATAAATAAATATATTTTACTTGCTTTAGTCATTGGGCTGCGACCAATCACTTTGAAGGGTTTTAGTTGAATGTATCGACCCCAGTACTTATTTTTTTAAAGCCTAGTACTTATACTGTCGGTCTCTTATGCCGAACTGCTAAGTTACGGAGACGGAAACAAACCAACACCAATTGTCAAGCGGTAGTGATGGACAAACACAAAAACAAGTACACACACACACACACGCGCACGCACGCACGCACACACACACATACACACATACATACATACATACATACATACATACATACATACATACATACATACATATATATATATATATATATATATTATATATATATATATATATATATATATATATATATATATATATATATATATATATACGACAGTTTTCTTTCAGCTTCCGTCTACCAAATCAATTCACAAGGCTTTGGTCGGCCCTGGGTTATTATAGAACTCACTTGCCGAAGGTGCCACACAGTAGGACTGAACCCGGTACTATATGGTTGGGAAGCAAACACTTTATCACAAATTCATTAGACGTATGATTAATAAATAATATCTAATCTGTCTGTGAGACTAGGTCTTAGTTCTCATTGTAAGTCACCGAAACCCTTGTAGTTTAAACACGGGGCCCAATTTAAGATTGAGATTAAATATATGTTATATATATATGGTATGGTTGTATGCGTATTGATTCAATTTCCACGTCATTTTCATACTCTAGTTATTTTTGCCCGGTTGCTAGGATATAGAAGTACATGAAATTCGGTGAATGGGCAAGTGGTAACCCTACTGGAAGCATTGGACCTTTAGTTCTAGTTGAGTTATTCGTCTGGGATAAGGGATATCCAAATTCACACTCCTGTTGTCTTTCAGATGAGATTTTGTGAAGTTGTTGCTATTGACATACCCCCAATTAAGGGTCATATAGTTTCATGGGGTCAAAGAAGGCAGCAGAAGCTATGGAAAACAAACTTGGCAGACTTATCGAAGTGGAAGCTCTGAGTCACTTTCTTGTCAAATTTTGCCAAGTTTCCGGCCAGTCCGGTATCATCTTAAACTATACTGAACATATTTTATCGCTGGATCCAGAGGTTTCTTAACGAAAAGATGTAAGATACCGTGTAAGTTCGCTCCACTAAAAACTAGATCATGCAAGAACGACATGACAACGACAAACTAATGCAAGCTTCTCGAGACAAAAGGCAGACCTTACACTGCAGTAGTTGGAATATCACACGCATCTGTTACAGTGAGACACTGCTACGTCACTCTCGATTACGCACGAAAGATGATGTATAAATGGGAGTTTTATCTAGGATGAGGTATGTATGTATTATGTATGTATATGGTATTTATTTCAGACTGTTCGTCAAGTTTTCCCATCACAGAATTCAAGCCGCTCAGCCTAAAAACACTCAACACAATAAGGTCTTTAGCTTTGCGAATACATGAATGAATCACTGCAGGCATCAATAAACTTAGACATGTGTAAGTTGGATGTGTATATAACACTTAACCACATACCTGAATGTGTTTCACTACTGTTTTGTATATGCGTGTTGGATGTGTATGTATGGGTGTGTATGTATTAGTGTGTGTGTGTGTGTGTGTGCGTGTGTGTGTGTAGAGGTGTGTTGTACGCGTGTTGCGTGTACCATATATTCACGTGATTGCATAGCTGTTTTTATTGTAAGAAACTCAAGTGGCGTATCTTGAAGAGGTTTCACAAATTTTCACTGAAACACAAATCATTAGAATTTAGAAGATGCTAATTAATATGCTTTGGGGTTTTTTGTTTGTTTGTTTGTTTTGTTATTGTTCTTTTTTTTTCTTGGAAACACCTAGCGGTTCGGCAAAAGAGTCCGATAGAATAAGTACTAGGCTTACAAAAAATAAGTCCAGGGGTCGATTTCTTCAACTAAAGGCGGTGCTCCAGCATGGCCGCAGTCTGAAACTAGTAGAAGAATATATATATATATATTAGTTGAAAAATCAAACACCAAGGCAGAACGAGTATATCAAGTCATTTAGAATAACTTAATTAGGGAAAGGTGATATACAGCCGTTTCTGGGATACCCCAAGAGGTATGTCCACAAACTGGGAACTCCGTCATCGGAGACAAAATAGGAATATTTTAGACAGGGAAAATATACAATTTACAAGGAATAAAATTCACAGTTTATAAGGAATAAAGATAGAAGAATAAAGAATAAAGAATAAAGATAGAAGAATATTAGTGAATTTTAACTTCTTAAACTCACTAATACTCTGTATGCATCCTTCAAACGAAAAAAAGTAACCTAAGTTCTATAAACTCATAATAACCCCGAAGTTCTACCGTATAAAGTTAGAATATGATACCTTTCTTAGCATTTAACCAAATGCTTAGAATTTCTGATCAACTAAAGGAGAGTACTGAAACATATATGTAGGTATTTTTTTATTTTGTTTTATTTTTGGTGAGCTTTACAACTTTTAATCAACTTATTTTTAAAAGACATTTTCAACATTCTATAACATACAAATAAATTATTCATACATCCATTTTTCTCCATTTTCTTTTCCTTCAATATTGATAATATATATAATTTCAATAATCCCAAAAATATACCTATTTCTTTATTACCCACAAGGGGCTAAACACAGAGGGGACAAACAAGGACAGACATAGGTATTAAGTCGATTCCATAGACCCCAGTGCGTAACTGGTACTTAATTTATCGACCCCGAAATGATGAGAGGCAAAGTCGACCTCGGCGGAATTTGAACTCACAACGTAACGCAGACGAAATACCGCTAAGCATTTCGCCCGGTGTGCTAACGTTTCTGCCAGCTCGCCGCCTTTATCCCAAAATATACCAGTGACTTTCATATTATATGATAGAGATTAACCAGCGGAATATCTTGGATTATATAATCCCTAACTTCCTCGAATTAAACTATATATATATATATATATATACCGGAGTAAACACATAAATGTGAAACAAGGTGGAAAAAAGAGTACTCAAATACCAGTGGTAGAGTAATATGCTTTATTTAAAGCAGCAGAAAATTCAACAAAACATGTTACTCTGAGTTTCCCGTTGCCGTTCATCGGACAGTTTTTGCTAGCAAAAACTGTCCGATGAACGGCAACGGGAAACTCAGAGTAACAGGTTTTGTTGAATTTTCTGCTGCTTTAAATAAAGTATGTATATATATAGTTAATCCAAACAAGAAAACACAGACAAAAACACAGCAACGCGAGGACGTGGAACAATTAAAGTATTATTTGACGCTCAGGAAAGAAGGGAAGGAGGGTTTAACGTTTCGAGCGGAGCTCTTCGTCGGAAACAAAGGAGAAGGAAAGATCCCGAGAAGGGAAGACAGAGAAAAAAAATTTTTTGCTGGTGGTGCTCAAGAGATCACATGTTGAAAGCCTTTGTATATATATATAAGTATATGTATATATATATATATATATATATATATATATATATATAATATATATATATATATATATATATATGTATGTGTGTATATATACACATACATACATAAACATGATGTGTGTGTGTGTGTGTGTAATCAGCACGAGCTACAGACGGCTCTTTGCTATTTAATGCACGATGCGATTTTTTAAAAAATATACTGAACTCCTTTTTTCATCACATTTTCATATTCAATGTAAAAGATGAATAAGGAAAATTCCAGGCTTTATAGTGGTTCATTTGGTTTGAACTGAGTCGCCACTGATTTAAATTATACGTTAATTCAAAATTTTTACGTTAGGTCTGAGTGAGGCTCTGTTTTCTAGTACTGGGAAAATAAATGATTGTAAGGAAAGGAATTAAAGAAATTTCAGGTGAATAGAGGTATAAGGTTATAGGGAGTGCACTAAGTGATTAGGTTGTACCGACTGAGTGGTTTGGGTAGCGTTAATTATTGTATGCGTGACATTATTCACGTCATGTACAAGAATGCAGAGTAACATATGACACTGAAAGTAAAGTAGTGTTTGTTCGGTATGTTTTGTTGAGTTATACCTGGTAAAAAGGATTGAAATAGTAAATTTACACGTAACACTAATTATTACGTATCACATACAACAGTTTCACCTTTCACCAAAGCAATTCCGCTTTTAATATTTTCGTTTCAGTTTGTCAACCACAGCAAGCCATAGAGCCTGTACGAGCCAACGAGAGAGCTTCCATGTGGTCACCTGACCTACTAGAAATAACAGTTAAATCTCTCTCAAATCACACCCTGCCATCTTAGAAATGAATACGTTGAATAATGTTGTCCAAGCTTCCTTGCACATACGAAAAAGACAAGAGGGTCACGGCTGGAATACCGTTGATTAAAATCTTACTCAATCGGAGCTGAGTCGTCAAATGGTAAACAAGCAGTCACAGTGACAATTCAATAGGTGACTATCCTGTAGGTAACTTAGTAACCTATAGGATAGTTTTACCTGTTAAACATTTCCAAGAAATATTGAAACAAAAATATATTGAAATAAGTTTTAAAACATTTCTAAGAAAAACCAAAATGAATCGCAAAAGAGTTTAGATTAAGTAGTTTTGCTCTCTATTTCCGTATTTTTTATTTTATTTTGTCCTTCTCGTGCCTTGTATTATTTTATTGTCATCACGTGTCAGCTACACATTTCACGTATGGACATGTTATGAAATCTGTCTTTAAATTTGTCAACTTCACGTGCTTAATGGGCAAGACACTACAATATTTCATGAACTTTATTGAAGAAAAGGAACTTGAAGGTGTGTACGTGTGTAATCAGCACGTGCTACAGACGGCAACTGGTACTTAATTTATCGACCCCGAAAGGATGAAAGGCAAAGTCAACCTCGACGGAATTTGAACTCAGAACAGCGGCAGACGAAATACCTATTTCTTTATTGCCCACAAGGGGCTAAACACAGAGGGGACGGACAAGGACAGACAAACGGATTAAGTCGATTATATCGACCCCAGTGCGTAACTGGTACTTATTTAATCGACCTCGGTGGAATTTGAACTCAGAACGTAGCGGCAGACGAAATACCGCTAAGCATTTCGCCCGAAGTGCTTACGTTTCTGCCAGCTCTCCGCCTTTAAAAGAAGTATAATTGAAGTATCTTTATTTCTATTTATCTCCCACAATACCTACACGTGATTTGATCCGGTTTGTCGTTGGTGATTTCAACGGAAAGTAGAAGATACTCCAGAGCTACAGACCACACAGAAATTGAACAAAAGGTGTCGGGTTGTGCAAAAACATTTATATCAAGTGAGAGATATTCACTAAATGCCAATGCTTTGACTAGTACCTTTAAATACACTGGAAGGTCATAACACGGCCTAAGTTGTGTGAATAATTCAGTACTTAACATACACGACCTGCGTTAATGGCTCAGTACTTGAATCTTTACTGACAAAAGTCCTTCTCGCTTCTGAGAACCAATAGACACTCCTGATTCTCTATACTATGCAGCAGTTCATTTTTTGACATTTTCAGAGCTCTGTCTTATCATGTTTATTTCTATATAGAAGAATAGACCAATACTTGGCTATTAACTTGGAATAATCATAGTTTATGATCTTCAGTTTTAACCCAATAACCGGCATTCGTGATCCCGCTACATTTTATAATTTGATCCCTACAATTTTCAATTTCCTTTTCTCATTTCAAAACAGATTTTTTTTTTTACTGCCTCGCTATCTTAGTCATATATTTTAAAGTCTTTCACCTTTTGCGTATTTTTAATCTTTGGTCGCCGCTATTTCTAGGTGAAATAATCCACACCTAACAATATTTATTTGAAACGATTTATGCCGTTGACAAATCCTTTTACCCAAAATTCAAAACCGGAGAATGTACTCACAGTCATTATACGTTGAAGATAGTTAAAAACTGTTTGGGTCTGTTAACAGATGAGTGTCTGACATATTCTGAGCATAGAATTTGAAGTTGCCAGGTATTATCACTAAAGGTTACATCGTTATATACCTGAGTGAGTATGCGGGCCAATATGTGTATGCGTGTACACAGTACGCATTTATGTATATGCATCAGTATACAAGCCATTCATATTTTTAATAACACCTAATTAAATATGACCTAAATATTTCTACAGTTCCGTCTTTTTCATCATCCAACCATATATGCAGGATTTCAAACGTGTGCTGTTACAGTGTGACCATAACTAATATTCTAGAATGTTTGAGCTTGATGGCATAACACTCGACTTAAATATATTTTTCCCACTTTGACGAGCGGTAATCCAAAACTTTACTTCAGTGATTGCCCTCTGTTCAGGTTTTTCGGCTTCAAAAACTTTAATGTATCGAATTTTTTCTCCCGTTTGTAAACTCATGAATATTTCTAACTCCATATGTATGCATGTATGTATGTACGTATGTATTCAAGCATACATGTATGTATGCATGCATGTACGTATGCATGCATGTATGTGTGTATGCATGTATGTGTGCATGCATGTATGTGTGCATGCATGTATGTGTGCATGCATGTATGTGTGCATGCATGTACGTATGCATGCATGTATGTATGTATGTATGTATGTATGTATGTATGTATGCATGTATGCATGCATGCATATATGTATGTATGTATTTATGTATGCGTATATGTATGTATGCATGCATGCATACGTGTATGCATGTTTTCGTTTTCTTTTTACAATTTAGAGTTAACTAGCAGTATCGCCCGGCGTTGCTCGGGTTTGTAAGGGAAATAACTATATAGGCATTTTTAGAGATGTAAAGTATAATAGCCATCTCAATATGGTTAACCACAAAGGGGGGGGGGTTACTGTAGCTTTTTACGTTCTGAGATTTAATAATAAACTCTTAGAGAGTTACTTCCCTTATATATGCCGAAAATGCATTAAAATGGGAAAAATTGATGGTAATTTTTTTTTAAATCGTAGACTCATCGTAGACGCGCGCTAATACCCAGAAGGGCTCGATATGAATCACGACTATAAGATACCCGGTTTTGGTTAAACTGCCCCGCAAAATGTGGGAGTAGTTAGGAATCTAAATCGTAGGAGACAGACACACAACCTCACTTTTCTATATAAAGATTTTGACCTTCCACCGCTTGGTAGCAACGTTATGAATGAAAGCATCTTGTTTTATTTATCAGCCTTTAAATCTTAAGAAAGTCTTATTACCTTGGATATCGTGATCATTTGCAGTGTATGAATTAAGGAGGAGGAGGAGGATAACAGTAATAATAGGAGTTGTTTTGATAGTTATGGTGTGGCGATGGCCTTGACGCTTGCGGTGTTGCAATTCCTGCTTAGGTTCATATCCCTTCAAGTCGAGCGGGCGGCCTTTGATTAAAAGTTTTTGCTCTCGTGATCATCTCGTTGTTAGCTTTATCTAGGCCTGTATTGATAAATGTTGTCTCCTTTTGGACGGTGGATTGTTATTTGAGGTACATGTGCCCGCTTTTTCTAGTAAGTAGAGCAATCCGATAAAAGTTCCCTTGTTAGCTTGCTTGATGCTATTGTGTAGCCCCTGGTTAGCCAAGATCGAGTAGATGCCCTCGCCCCCGATCCATCTTCCATATTGCAAACGCCATCTTGAAGTGATGAGTCATGACGATGTACAGTGTGGCTGTTTGGAAAGTTCACTCTCTTGCCATTGTCACTTCTATTTAGGAACGCCCACAGGTTCTGCAGGTAACCCAAGAGGAGATGAACAATGCCCAAAACACTGATATAACAGCATCCTAAAAAAAACACAACTTTACTCCATCTGTCTGAATGTTTTGCGTCCTTGTCCCATTTTTTGTATTCCCTTTGATATAAATATAGTGGCGTACGTACACTTTGGTCTCTTATATGTAAGTACATATATATATATATATATATATATATATATATATATATATATATATATAAATTTTGTACGACTCTATTATCCTTTCGTTCTTTCCTTCTTTCCCTCCAAACTTACTTCGTTCTCTCTACTCTTCTTTCTTTCGTTCCCCCTCTCTCACATTTCCTGGCTTTCTATTCATCCTCACCTTCCTTCCTCTTTCACTTTACTCTGTCCCGTTTTTTCTCGTCCCTCCCTAATTCTTCTAACCCTACTACCTGCAAATGTTGTTTTGGCTATTCAGGTTACGGAATTTCACTTTTACGGAAATTGTAAAGTATGATCATTAATATATTAGACATGTATTACTTACTTGTGAGATCAATCCGAATCTTACTTTATATAAAGCAAGTTTTAATTTATATGTAGTTTCATCAGGTTACTGTATATCGGAAAAATGGGTATTTTTTAATGACAATTTCGACAAATAGCTTTCAGTGTGTGTAGATTCCGATTATATCAGAATTTAATATGAAAATAATAATTGGTGATATAGCACGCATACATACTGACGCATGCCACATTTGTTTTTTGGAAGAAGCCATTTCACAATAAATTTAATATAACTTAGCGGTTCGGCAAAAGAGACCGATAGAATAAGTACTAGGCTTACAAAGAATAAGTTCTGGGGTCGATTTGCTCGACTAAAGGCGGTGCTGTAGCATGGCCGCAGTCAAATGACTGAAACAAATAAAAGAATATATATACACACACATACTCACATACGCACTCAATATGTGTGATGTGTTTAAGTGTGTGCATGTGTGTGCGCGTGTGTGTGTATTTGGGCTACGATTAGCCTGTGTATATGTTTCAACAGCGAAACCAATACAACCAGCGCCAACTCTTTAATGATCAACAACAGCAGCAGCAATACTCGTGTAAACAACAGGCGCAACTCCATTTAAAATTTAAAAAACAATCACGTGATAATGTTGCATGAAATGTCCTTGATCTTAGGACAAAAGGATTGACCTCAGACCAGATGTCAAGCATAATATTAACATGAACATATGACCACCGCCTCCAACAACAATAAGGCCACTGCCTTCACCACCATTATCTCTATCATTACCAACACGAAAGCCAATACAACCACCACCACCACTAGCAACCAGCCAGGCAACTTTTAAGTAACCAACTGGCAACAAAAATAATAGTATGAGCATGATAGTAATGCCTGTAGCTACATATGGTGCATGTCAACACAATGGTGTGTGTGTCTGTATAAAGAATCAGCAACATTGCCAAAACGTGAAAACTTGCAACATCTACAATCGTTGCATTAGAGAGAAAATTGAGTCGCGCTTCTGAGGAACTTATTCTGTTAACTGTTTGGGCCTTATTTTTTAATAAATCAAATATTAAAATGGGGTAGCTCTTGATCAGATTCGGCGCATTGTACCGATAAGCACGATAGTAATTATTTTTTAAAAAGCCAAACATTGGTATGATGATTTGCAGAAAAGGGAAGGTGAAACGTCTAATGAAAAATCATTTTTGGTTAATAAAGGCTGATCTGAAATGTTTAAGAAGTGCTTGAATTTGCAAAATATAAAAATGACTACTGAAGCTGCCAGTGCTGATACAGAAGTTGTTACTATTATCCGGAGCATCTGATGAAAAAGAAAACGTTGCTGAAAGGAAAATACATCAGAGTAAACATACAGTGATGAAACTGCATATTCCTAGAATGTCATGCCTGCTAGAACTTTTATTTCTAGTGAAAAAAGAATCAACACCAGGATTTAAAGCTTCGAAAACATCAGACACTTCTTCTAGAAGGAAATACTGCTGATGATATGAAACTA
>NC_042999.1:166724630-166749630 GCF_006345805.1 Octopus sinensis | reverse complement strand
GTATTCCCTTTGATATAAATATAGTGGCGTACGTACACTTTGGTCTCTTATATGTAAGTACATATATATATATATATATATATATATATATATATATATATATATATATATATATATAAATTTTGTACGACTCTATTATCCTTTCGTTCTTTTCTTCTTTCCCTTCAAACTTACTTCGTTCTCTCTACTCTTCTTTCTTTCGTTCCCCCTCTCTCACATTTCCTGGCTTTCTATTCATCCTCACCTTCCTTCCTCTTTCACTTTACTCTGTCCCTTTTTTCTCGTCCCTCCCTAATTCTTCTATCCCTCTGCCTCTACCTCTCTCTCTTCTCTCTCCACGTGACCGGTGTTCGGCCAAGCTTCTTTCTTGGTTCGACTACCATCGGTGCAACATCTATATTCCTCCCTATGCTGTCATCTCTTATGTCCCTGCCGTAAGGCTTCACTTCCACACACGCCAGCTGAATTTAATTCGTCCTTAGTCGAAAGACTCCTATTGTTATGTTCTGTTATTTGCATTTGTATTTGTGTAACATTCTCCGTTTTTTCGTCCCTGTTTTCGTATACATTTGTTGCTTTCTTCCAAGGAATCTAATGCTCTTAGCTTAGTTTTTCCTTGAGGCTGGCCAGATTGGAGCAATCTTGAGTATAACCAGCCGAAATTGCAAAGATAATCTGGAACTCGACTGAATGACCTGTCTTTTTTTTTGTATCGTCTGTCGGGATGTTTTGTTGTCCCTTTTTTTGCATCATCTAACTGTCTGGATGTTTTGCGTTCTTGTCCCACGTTTTGTATTCCCTTATATATATATATAATATATATATATATATATATATATATTATATATATATATATATATAATATATATATATATTATATATATATATATATATATATATATATATATATATGCCCATTATAAAAGTAAAGGAATTGTTTTGACTGCAACAGTTACTGGGGAAATTTCTTGGTAGCAGTTGTAACGTATTTGTTATGTACAATAAATAAGATAACCAGACAGCAGTAAAAACAATGTAACGAACTAAGAAGTCTCTTTACGAACTAACAATCAATATTCCTTGTGAATTAACCGACTCCTTCCGACTTCACTGCGAACTAACACGAACTTCACTCGACTCCGAACATTTTCTTTATTTGCCCACTAGGGGCTACAGAGAGGGAACAATACAAGACGTACAAAACATAAAATGAGAGGAGTTCGTTAACTTTAACAATGAAATCGGATGAGAAATCGAAAGTCGAAGAAATGAATGATGATGAAAGTTTTAAAATTTATGATTTCCTATTAGGAAATTAACCCTATTCACAATATAGGGTCTAATTGATCCGCCGGTTTTTCTCTCGACTGGCTATACTAGCCCGCTCCCAATTACCGGTAGCATTCTTACTACAGAAATCCATATTTTCGCAAATATACTTTGTGACAGGCGCCTTCTCTCTAGACGGATCTTACTATACAGGTGGTAGTTAAAGTAACTTACCAGCCCACGTCCAGAGATGAAGGTATCTGTCGCAATTCCCTTTTCACGCGTCTTCAATACTGTCTCTTTCAGTATGGCCACTACACAGAAAAACTCGCCTACATTTCCTTCTTAAAGGAGGGGCGGTACAATTTTTATGATAGATTCTGCCAATAGTCGTATGTCTCTAGTTGGCATCAGCTGACCGACATAGGCTATCAGCCCCTTTATTTCCTCACACTGCACGCAGGCTCGCACCTCGGGCATGTTGCAGGTGTGCCAAAACTGTGTCTTGACAGCCTCTTTCGAACAGATAAAACCGATCGGTAGCACAACCAAGTCAGGGATTTCTGGTAATTATCCAGCTACCCCAACCCGAAGTCCTTCCGAACAGGTTGATCAACTGATTTCTATCGAAGCCTATAGAAATCCGCGGTGGCACCCCAGTTGCCAGTATTACCCGCCCGGGAGAGCAGTGTGAGTGCTTGTCTGCACTCTAACTGCCAATCACCAATTCTAGGTCTACGCCTGATCCGTGTGCTTAAAACCCGCAGGGACGTTAATTGCAGGACAAAGAACTTTACGTGCAGTGAACACACCTGCTCACCATCCAGATAGAGCCAGAGGTGCATCAAACTCAGCGAGAACTTGCGCATCATCAGTCAAGGCATCCCTAGCCCACCCTTTAACGGCTTTTGACAGCAGATAGAACGCCTCACAAGTAGTCTCCCCCTCCACAAAAAGCAGCAGGGGAGCCGTTCCAACTTGTTCGGCCACAACCTAGGGCAAGGCACAACGGTCAGCTGGTAGGTTATCACAGATGCTATAAACACCTGTACAACCTCCGTTTTACCTAGCAAAGATAATGCCCTTCCAGACCAGGTCTGTGTTAGGACAGTCACCTTGCTTGTGACCTCGCTCCAGTTTTTCTCTATCTGGTGATCTGGTCCAAACCAGACCCAAAGTAACGACGTTATTGGATAGCATCGGCTTGACCCTCCAGGTGCCGAGTTGCAAGCCGAGTGAGTTGTTCTGGTTAATTTTTGCTCCTACCACTCTGTATCCTTTGATGGCGTTTTCTACACAAGGTAGCTGCCCTTTATCAGACACAATGATAGTGACATCATCCACATACACAGTTGTTCCTCTCCCGTAGCATAGATGACGCGGATTACTCGCCGACGCCTCCAACCTTCGTAGTAGTGCCTCAAGAGCCAGAACATACAAAAGCGGGGACAGGGAGCAACCCTGGCGAACTGAACGCTCGATAACGAACGATTTCGAAAAAAACCGTTCACCCGGACGATGGATTCGATATCTCTATACATATCGTTGATCCAGCCATGGAAAGTCGGGCCCAGTCCGATCGTTTGGAGGACCGCCGCCAGATACCAATGGTCAACTCTATCGAATACTTTTGAATGGTCTAAATTTACCAGTGCCCTACCTTCACCAGGAATTTTACCCGCCCTCTCTAAAGCGTAGCGTATGAGGTGAAAGGTTGTTGTGTATCGTCCTGTCAGGGATGGCGCATGTTTGCGCCTCTCCAACAAGACCGCCCACGACAAGCCCTGAAATTACTAACTCAAACCAGCAAGCTAGGTACACAGAACCCTATGAAGGTGGTCCACTATAAATGATTACGTCAGCAATGAACTGTTAGGTGGAATACTAGAACAATATCTATTACAATTACATCAACCTTTCCACGAAAGAGCTCCTCTTCCCAAAATTATTAACACGAACAAGAGCAGACAAGAAATCAAATGAGTTGATCAAGTCCTTGGAAAGCTGATACGACAACTCCTTGAGAATAGTAGAGAATATGCCCTGAAAAGTGGTTGATCAACTCATTTACTCAGCTGCTTGTGTTGCGACTCAGAAATGCGGTATTAAAATTAGAGATAGACCGGCAAATAATCGAACTAAAGCCAATATATCTTTTGTACTTGAAGCAAGCAAAGGGAAAACAAATAAACCCAACAAACTAATAAGAATAATTGCTAAACATGACCTTTACAAGAAAACAAAGGATACACAGATTGAAATCCTCAATCAAAAACTACAATTAAAAACCAAACGACTAGCAAGACAAAAAACGCTCAACATTCCATAGACAAAACATACTATTCAAGAACACAAAAAAATCTACGGGGAACTGGGGGAAAATACCATTATTGTGAAAGCACCTCCTCCCCAGTAGCAAGCTGAAGATTTTTCGAAAAATATTTGGAGTAATCCAAAGGAGTTTAATCAGAACGTACATTGGGCCAGGGACATAGAAGAAGCCAATTCCCACCTCAAATATCAAGAATGGCAGGATATAACAACTGAAGAAGTGAAAGCGGCGCTCGCCATGTCAAAGAAAGGGAAATCCCCAGGTATAGATAAGATTCCAAATTTTTAACTAAACTCTTTAATAAGCGCTCACCACAGCTTAAGTCATATCCAAAGTGGCTTACCGAAAGGATTACATATCTCTTATCAAAAACAGAAAAAACTACTAACCCCCAAAAATACCGACCCATAACATGCCTCACCACCATATATGAACTGTTAATATCTATAATAGCGTATGAATTCTTGGACAACAGCAAGTTATTCCCAGTGGAACAAAAGGGATGCAAAAGGAGTTCATATAGATGTAAGGACCAATTATTGATTGATAAAATGGTCACTGAAAATTGCAAATCCAAACGAAGAAACCTTGGCACCGTTTTGATAGATTTCAAGACGGCTTTTGACAGTGTCCCCCATACATGGATCATCAAGGCCCTGGAAATTTACAAGATAGCGCCAACAATTGTAAACTTGTAAAAGTAATCAGGAGTTCGTGGAGAACCACCTTCATTTTAAACCATGCACAAGGATAGACCACCTCACATCAATATCGCCTGTCGTATCTTTCAAGGTGATTCATTAACACCATTACTATTTTACCTCGCTCTGTTCCCATTATCCACGCAACTGAATAATGCTAAGAAAGGGTGTAAGGTCTTTGACCAGAAAATTAATCACCTACTCTATATGGATGATCTAAAACTGTCTGCCAAAAACGACAAAGCTTTAGAAGAACTCCTGAATATTTTCAAATAATTCAGCTCTGATATAAGTATGGAATTCGGACTTGATAAGTGTGCAAAGGCTACTTTCAAAGCAGGGAAGTTCATAAAGCCAGAAAACATAGAACTTGATACTACCACCGTCATTCGAAACCAAGACCAATCCGAAGTATACAAATATCTGGGAACCAATGAAAGTGATGGTATCCTGCACTCCTCTAAAATGAAAAAGAAAATCCGTAAGGAATGCTACCGAAGGGTAAGAATAGTCCTAAACTCAGAATTAAATGCTGTTAACAGAATTAATGCAATCATTCCTTTGACTATACCAGTAACCACATATAGCTTCGGTATCATTAAGTGGGGTCTAACTAAGATGCAGAATATGGATGGAAAGATCCGTAAAATCCTTACAAAGTACCAAAATCCTTACAGGGATCCAAAACCAGATGTGAACAGGATTACATCATAGAACGCTATTATTCTCCCTTTTTCGTCGGTTAAACCCTAAGGGAACTTAATATACCTCCTCTCTAGATGTGTATTTCTCAAAACTTTTAATACATTTCTTCGTGTTACTTATGTCGTGTCTATTCACCTGTTGTCATTCTTTCAACCACCGCTGCTCCTATTGTTACTGCTGAGACGTCAATTAACTTCTTTTCAACCGTTCCAGCTACTGTTTAATATTTCTCCGATCAACATATGGCAAACTTTAAAAAGTCACTTTTGATTCATTTTGTGAAAGGATTTCCCTACTTATAAACTAAGCTTTCTTCACCTCCTAACTAAATGATGTAAACATGAAATTGCAACATGGTTATTTTTTTATATATATTTTGCAGCTGTGGAATTTCGATATTAACTGGAGCTCAAGAATTAGACGTCTGTCTTCACAGTAATTTTATAATAACGATTATTTTTAATTTAGGCACTAGGTCAACAATTTTGAGAGAAGGGAATCGACCCCAATACTTGACTAAGTACTTTATTTTATTGGCCTCAGAGCGATGAAAGGTATAATTGATCTCGGTAGGGTTTGAACTGAGAGACAAAGTGTTCAATCTGGCGTTCAACTATTTGCGAAGATGCTACCTTTCATATGGCATCGGCGGAATTGTTAGAGCTCGGATAGGATTCTAGTTCTTTGCCGCTGACGACTGACATGACATTGATGCCAAGCTGTATCAAGGCTTGCCTTTCCCTTAGAAAAACACTGGTCGCCCGAAAGGAAAGACTTACATTCATGGCCAATTGCTTGCCTTCAAAAAACTATTTTGCCCAAGCCTCACCTCAGTATGTATCTATGGTCTCATGAAATTTACAAAAGGCTTAATAGGCCCTCAATAACGATTCTTAATATAATCACAGGATAGAGTTGATTGCATCAACCTCAGTACTTATTGATATTCATTTTACCGACCTTGAAAGTGTAAAAAACAAAATA
Organism: Octopus sinensis; assembly: GCF_006345805.1. Taxonomy (NCBI): domain Eukaryota; kingdom Metazoa; phylum Mollusca; class Cephalopoda; order Octopoda; family Octopodidae; genus Octopus; species Octopus sinensis. The sequence goes on along the minus strand of NC_042999.1, from coordinate 166,743,639 downwards.
TATCTCGGTTAAGAATTGGGCTCGGGATACGGAGACGTATCTAAAGATACGCATTAATAATAAAAGCAATTGATATAATCAGTTTCAATCACTCCAAGTGTTATTTTCATTTGTAGTGTTTTAGTCAGGTACATATCAGGTACATCGACGTGTGCCCAGCTCCTTTCTGTATCAAAGAACCAGGTGAACACTTTGATGGAAGCCTGTTACAACCGAAAACCTCTTCGCCAATATTTTAATAGAGGTTTTTACCAAAGGATGACTAATATTAATGTGGCTAAAATCGACCAGTTGGAAAATACTAAAGAGTATCAGATAAAACGTTTTCATTTATTCCCTCTTTCAAATCATTCTACAGTCGGTTTCTGCCTTTTGATTATATAAAACTAGCAGTATCGCCCGGCGTTGCTCGGGTTTGTAAGGGAAATAACTATATAAGCATTTTTAGAGAGTTTCTTCCCTCATAGATGCCAATTCGGGCTTTCTTAGCCATTTCTGTTTTGGTGTCTTCAAGCCATGAAGTCGTTGTTCTAAAAGAACGCTGGTCTCCTTGACAACGCATTACGACGTTGATTTCCTTACATTCCCTTCCCCACAGCTTCACGAGGGAGGGAAGAAGGGGGAGAAGCAAACACAGGTGCAGGTGTTTGAGCGTGGACGCCAACTCCGCCGCCATCGACACACGAAAAATTATGCATTAAAATGGAATAAAAAATGATGTTAAATTATTTTTAAAATCGTAGACTCATCGTAGACGCGCGCTAATAGCCAGACGGGCTCGATATTAATCACGACTATAAGATGCTCGAATTTGGTTAAACTGCACCGCAAAATGTGGGAGGAGTTAGGAATCTAAATCGTAGGAGACCGACACTCACACAACTACAGTTTTATATATATAGATAGGAAGCAATAATATACTTCCTATCCGTAAAAATTTACCTTAAATCCATAAAAATGTAGCTTAAATCTAATAAAACCAAATCAATATCGGGGAAAACTAGCTCCTTTCTCCAAAATATGGATATTTTAATATTCCAGAGCTAATTGCGAAACCATTTTCAACGATCATTGTAGTTTTACGAAGTTGACACAATACTTACTCCTTTTGATCGGTTTCTTACTCTCGTGTCATTGTTATCTATTGCGTGCGATTTCTGCGGTCTGTCTTTTGTCTGATATTGCTCAAAATAGAGCCGGTGATATTGAACTGCATTGATAGTCTTCCATTTTCTTTAAAGTTTTGAGTTTTGCTATCATTAATACATTAGCTCTCTCTGATATACAATTAAGATTATTCACTCTCTGAAAACAGAATGGAGAATTGTTTCATTCACTACTTTTCTATCCATTACGCCTTATAGTTTGTCTTTATTTTTTCTTAACTGTTGACATTTCGTGTTAGTGTTGTATGTACATGCGCGTGCGTCACTATTTCCTTATTGCATGTTTATTGTCTGGTTATACGTATCCATGTATTTACTTCTGTTGATGCCGTATGTTTACTTGAAGTGTTTCTTACAAGTATGTCATTGCTTCTTCATAGAACTGGATTTTGTAGCGTTCGTTTATTTTCAATATTTTTAATAATCTGTTTTTCACTTTGCCTGTATGTTTTAACGCAACTGTAGACATCGTTAACAATGCAATCTTCGACTGAATACATAGGATCTTATGTATATTTGCTGACGAATACCACAATAACGCGGCAGCTTCTACGTGGTCTCTCGACCTGCTACTAAAGCAGCAGTCGAATTTCCCAGGGATAATGTAGTTCTAGATACATTATGTGTGAAGGAAAAATAAAGGTAGTGTAGTCACGGCTAGAACGTCTTCGATCATACGTCCTCTCGATCGCAGAAGACCTGAATCTAAACAACTATAACATTAAAAAAACGCACGACTTCTTTTCCTTAAACACCATGTCTTCGTGATATAAATACATAATCCACTCAGTGACTTCTCGGCTGCATTTTACTCTCTTACAACTTGTGATAACAAATTGAACCGCTCCACTTTAGCTATATTTCTAATATCTCTAATATGAAGTCTAGCCAAAATTTTAAAACCTGACCACCTTTCGACCATAATTCATAAACATAAAACCTTTTTTTCTTTTTGCATGGCAGCAGAAAATTATTCTGCTGTTATGGAATCGGTAAATCAAAACTGTTTATCGACTTTCTCATCACACAAAGCAGCCATGTCACTTTCACTGTGATTATAAGAAAGAAAATGAAATAAGTTGTTACGGATATGTGTAGTTGACTATTGATATGTCGCGCTTCGGTTGAAATATAGACGGATATAGACGGATTAGATGTCGTTTATCTAGTGTCACTAAGTGTGTAATGGATTTGTTGAAAAGACCGTGAAATAAATGACAGAAGGAAAATAATTGTTGAATGAGCCCCTATTTTACCGTTACGATATAAAGGGCAACTGCCTTGAGTTGTTGTACAACGATTAGTTGAACTTCTGAGGTTCATTTCATAGATAACTGTGTTCATCTGTATGATTGCTAGAAGACGGATAGAAGAAAGATAAAGAAAGATTAATAGAGATTACCTCTCTGGTTAGACGAGTAGAGATGGTGAAATTGTATAGTCCCTTGGTGACATGTTATGCATGAAGTACTCCTTTGGTCAGGCGCCATGTGAAAGAAGCATGCTCTTCGATGAGGCGCCGAAATAAGAGGAAGATTTTACTAAGGGTTCTGTATTTACATTTTCCTACATAAATTAGGTCAGGCTAAACAAAGGATTTTTCGCCTGTTATCTGCTCTGAACTAAGGATCTTCAGAAGCAATAGGACTTATCTAAATATAACGGTTGACTCTCATAAATTTCTTAGCGCAAATGATGAGAAAAATTGAAAGGGATTCATAGAAAAATATAGACTAGGTTTCGAACTGTGGCTAAGAATCCAGAAAGCAATTCGCTTCAGATTCATTTACTAGTTCGAGTTTGGCAGTTCAAAAAGAATAACATACTCGGAAACAACAGAAAATATTTGATTTGTGGATCGTACGTAGAATAGGGAGAATCCAAACAATAACTTATCTATTCAGTCTTCATATGTTCTGACAGATTTGAACATGAATATCTGATCGTTGTTGTTTTTCGTCATCGGAGAGCCTCTTCTTTAAGATGTGGTCATAACAGACGAGATTCACTGGTGGGAAAATATTTGACTAACATGCTACACTCATCATCGTCACTTTGTCCCAATCCGGCGGCAAACACCATCGCCATTGCAATTTTCACTTCACCCTATCGTTATTTATCTTTCCTTAGCGACTAATATCAACACGACATGCCTCACGCTAACACACACGCCAGCGAGTCTTGTTTCAGATAGGACTGCGATGTGCACACTGTAACGATTAAGCTCCCTACTCTAGTGAGGAGCGGTGTGCCAATGGGGGTCTGTCCTTCATCCAGGTACAGGAGTGTGTGCACATTCCAAGTTTTCTTAAGGGAAGTTTTCTTTTTCTTGTTCTTGCTATTGTCGTCCTCAGGAGGCACATTCAAAGTGTTATTATATAGAGAGATTTACTCCTCCTGTATGTGTGTATTTCATAAGAGAAAGACATTTAGTGATTGAAGTAGAAAAAAGCTCAATACACGAATTTCTGTTTGTTTATTATATGGCAATAATAAGTGAGCTGTACATGTTATTTTATATATCATTACAGTAATAGCAGTTATATAATACACAAGGTTTTGGTCGGCACGGAGCTGTAATGAAAGAGAATTGCCCAACGCGCGGCACAGTGGGACTGAACCCAAGGCGACATGGTTGGAAAGCAAGCTTCTCAACCACACATCCACGCCTATAAAGGAAAGATACATTTTGGATAATATACTCCTTTTTACAAGAATGCTAAACAAAAAGAAGGAACCTTTGACTTTGATATTTACTCGAGCAACGCAACAACTAACAATGCTACACCATTCAGGCTGTTCCAGGATTACTGATCTGTTTCGGTGAAATTGATCAGAATTTTAAAAACTGACAGAATTTTATGTTTATTACTTAATTATGATACCAAAACAAATAGATTTATAAATCTCTCTCTATATAAACGGCAGTTTGTCTGTGCGTGTTTCTGTGTGTCTGTTTGCTTGTACCCTCACCCTGACCACGGCTTTCAACCGATTCTGATGAAACTTAACACACACATAGCCCAATGTCATAATTCAAAACTAACGCAGAGAAAATTTTGAAAAGTTTCCCCAGTTCTGAAAAAAATCGATAAATTTGACATGGGGTCGAGAATCAGAAACACAAACCACAGATAGTCTAGGGGACGCAACTCGACCGTTTTAACTCTCAAAAAAAATTTACCATAATTTTTTTTCCATTTTTTTGGATATAACTCTCTAAAAATGCTTTATAGTTATTTCCCTTACAAACCCGAGCAACGCCGGGCGATACTGCTAGTCTTACGATAAACTTTTAGTGAAAATGGTCAATACGTCTATATCCCTGCATACATAAAATCTCTCCTTGAAGCGTTTCAGGAGTTAGCTCCTGCACTGCTGAATGTGTTCTTTAAGCTCAGCTAAGCGATTGCTCCATCTTGGAGGTAAAGAAAATGGAGGAAAAGAAAATCTTGGATGGAGGTAAAGAAAATATTTGCTGCCATATTGAAAAAAAAGCTGTCGTGGACAAATAAGAGGGATCTAACAGGAATGAAAATAAAATTATTTAAAAAATTATAAAAATTATAAAATTATAAACAAAATTCAAAATTATACACTTTTTGCAAACATTAAACGTGTTTTAACAAACATTAAACGTGATAAGCATAAATAAAAGTGAGTTTAAAAAAAATTATACATCAATCTCTATTTTTGTAAGCAGTTGTATGTCTTTATTTTTGTATGCAGTGCAAATTAACAAAATAGAAGCACGAACTTCTAATTTAACGGTACACGCCACAGTAATTATTATAGATAAATTTCACGTTTATATATTTGTTTTGCATGATTCTTGATGTGAAATCGTGTGTTGAAACAGATGTTGTTGTATTTAGGAATGGTTATGTTGCCAGTTTAGCCAATAAAAACACACGCAATATATATTTGGTGTTAATTTGCTTCAGCTTTATTTAATTTTTACATTAATCTTAATCTTATTTCGGCCAGAGTTCTTTCGTCACACTTCTGTGACCTCATCAGTGGTTCTTTGCTTTCTTCTTTCTTATTTGTGTGTCTCTCCTTACTAACGGTCAGCCATTTTGTATTTTGTATTCCTATTGTATGAGTCTTTATTTGCTCATGCATATACCCCTATGTGTGTCTATGTTTAGTTAGTGTAGGGGGAAGAGCCTGTAATATTTGTTTCTCCTGTTTATACACGTTCGTGTAATTTGTTTTTGTTTATTTTGTTCGTGTGTTTACACCTACTTATTATTCTTTCTTTTTGTATTTAATTAATTTTTTTTAAATGTTGTTAATGTATATAGTTATTTACTTCCATTTGTTTATTAATCTGTGTATTTTATTATGGTTTTACTTTTGTTTATATTGTTATCAGTTTATGGGGATCTTATTCTGTCGTATGTTGAGGTGTTTGGGGGTGTGTGCTAGTGTTCCATTCCAGTTTCGTATTCAGGCTAGGTTTATCTTCTATTATGTGTGTAGCTTCTGTATTTGTCTAATTGTCTAATTTGTCTAATTGTTGCGTCTGTTCTGTGTGGACAAGATTTTGTTGAGAGAGCCCCCGTGAACACGGGGGCTCACTCAACAACATGCATTAAATGTTAATTTAGGGGTTAATATGTAACTGTAAATACCTTTCCAACCTTGTAAATGCAGCGACAATTATTAACGGGTAATTGAACGGTAAATGTGTATTTTTATATACCTTGAACCACCACCTCTTTGTTTTTTGTCAAGAGTTTCACCTCCAGCCTTTCGTTATGTCAGTCAACACATATATACTGACACACCATTCCGCTGTCGTGGTCGTACAGACGGAAAGTTACCGATGCGTAATGTTATTCACAGGATATCAATTATTTGTTTATTTCAAATGCAATAGAAATAAGATGATCTTAGTGTTATCACATTAAAAGTTAAAGAATAAAAGTGAAACAATATTGTATCACATTACAATATAGATCATATTTTTTCACTTTTGAACGTAATACCGAACCAGTCTAAAAGATTTCTCTGGGCTCGCATTAGGTAAGAAGTTGAAATTTTTTTAAACCATGATATTACATGGACTCTAAGGGATGCACGTGTAACATTTGAATAAAATCAGTTGGGTACTTCTCGAGTTTTAGGGATTCACACATACAGACACACACTTTCTCAGTTTTATATATATATAGCAGCCACGGTCCATGAGACCCCTCATCAAACCCCTGGTAAAGGCATCCGCTCCAGAAATAGACAGAAGACTTTTCAACGCCACCTGCTTCAGATCCCCTCGACTTACCACCTTGGCCAAGGTGCGTGAGTTGCAGTATGCTGATGGCAGTGCCGGTTTCCGATCTTCATAAGGCTGTGAACCACTTCGAAAATTTGTTTACCCGATTTGGTCAAGCACAAAGCGTAATGGAGACGAAGATCTTTGCAGAGGGAGTCACCGGCCAACCTCCTCCTGACTCCTGTGGCGGAAGGCAACATGACACTGTCGTGAAAACTGTGGAGGCTTCCCCATACCTCGGAGTCTACCTGTCCAACGATTGCAGAAAGACATCGAGAATAGGATCAGCGCAGCCCAAACTGTTTCCGGAAAACTCACAAATCAATCTTCCTAAACTTCGACCTCACTGTCCAAACGAAAACCATGGTATTCCGAGCTGTCGTCCTTTCTACAATCCTCTGCGGCCGTATCGATATTGTATCGAGAACACTTGGAGAAAATCGAACGTTTCCAACAGAACAAGCTTCGCGCAATCATAAGGATTCGATGGAGGTACCACACTACCAATGAAGAGGTTCTGCTCCGAGCCGATTTTCCCTGCATTGAAACCACCATGGCACGATGCCGCCTCCGCTGGTCGGAATACATCAAACGTATGCCTCAAATGCGCTTCCCCCGTCAGTTTCTCTTTGTGAAGTTGGCTTCAGGCACCAGGCCACAGCGGAGCCACCAAATTTCTTTTCCGAGACCAGCTGAAAGCCATTCTCCTCCGCTGCTCCATTGACCCAAATATCTGGGAGACAATCGCCAAGGATCGCCATATCATTGTTAAAGGAACACACCTGATGGAAAATAGCAGCCATCAAGAGGCAGAGATCAGACGCTAAAGATGCAAAGAGCAACTCACACCTCTTCGTCCCTGCCACCACAACCACCACCAACCCTTCCTTAAGATAAATGCCAGCAGCGCTTTTGTACCACGATTGGTCTGAACAGCACTCATCACACCCGTCAAGATGAAGAGCCTCAATCACTGGCTACTGCTCGGATACGAGTTAACACCGATGATATATTATGCGTGACAAGGACAAGTCGTATCAATCATGCCGTTTCCGAAAAACAGAATTCGTTTTGGTTTTTACACCAAACCTACTGGAGATCAAATTCGTGGTGAAGGTATTGGTCGATTACCTTGACCCCAGTACTTGACTAGTAATTTATTTTACTCAACAGGATGAAAGATAAAGTTAGCTTCGGTAAAATTTGAAATCAAAATGTAAACAACGCTTTAACGTTTCTGCTCGTCAACGTCTTAAAGTAAACTTATTGTTTTTTCCTAGACCCAGAAAGGAAAAGAATAAAATAATAATTCTGGAAGTTACGAGTAAACTACGACAAAATGAAAAATTAACGCTTTGATAAATCAATTCCTATCAGTCGCATCTGTTAGATTAGATTAATTTCTCACTGAGCGTAACCAGATTTGTGTGTATTGTAGATTTCTCATGTAGACAATTGTCACTTTATATTCATCATTATTTGTTTCTTCTTGCATCAAATATTCAACAAATCAAATACAAACCCATAGCCACTTTCAAATGTTAACCGTGGCAAAGCATTAAAGGATGCCATTATTTATGCTAAGAAAAACTCAGTAACACACTAATTGCCATTTATATTTTTAAATGTAACTCTATGTAATATACGAGCGTTGTAAGTGCGTAACTGGGCAAAAGAAAATCTTATCGACAACCAGTAGAATCAGATTCATGCCGAGTAGTTTCTTTGTGAATGGCTTTCACACTCAGGTCGTCGAACAGGGCTAAACCTTTGAAGCTTTCTTCTTTTATGATTGGCCATGTCTTAAGCACAGAAAAAAATCATGCATTCATTTTCGAACTGACTGGTACAGAAAGTAGTTGCCGTAAAATTACATACATGTTTAGAAAGAAAAAATTAGAACTGTTTGGATTTGCAGAAATGTGACAAGTTTCTTTCAAACGCTGTCAGAATATAGTGTCTACCAAAAATCAACTTCCTGACCAAAAGGCTTACGATTTGTCATTTCCTCCATATATTAGTTCTTGTTTGATATAAAGGTTTGAGGAGTTAGTCGATCTAGTTAACACAAAATAAGATGTTTGCGAGAGTATGATGTGATCGATGAAGGAGTAATAAGTGTTACTCGAATCATTTGACCCGTGACTTTGTCGCTTCTTCGGTCTGCTGGAAGTTCCACGCGTTAATTTCGTATGTTTTCGTTCAATCATAAAAATCGTCAAACATATAACAAAGTTTTTACTCTTCATAAACTGATATTGATTTCTGCGCTCGGTCGTTCTCAGCTACTAAGTTACAGTGATCCTCTTGTACAGGAAGTAATAAAAGTCGGTCAAATGTAATTAAAAACTGAATGATCACCAATGAGAATAATACAGAAAATATCATCATGGGATACGTGAGATACAACATCACTGTTAAATTAACCATTTTATGTATAAGCGGTTGTGTTTATTGTCGCTAATATTTCGGTACAATAACTGTTCGAGAAAACCATCTCATTTCCGAAAGTGCAAGTATGATCGATTATTTGTTTTCAAATAATTTTCGCTTTTTTTTCTTTTTTGTCTTTTTAAAATTAAACTTAAATGCTTCATTTTTATTTTTACTTTCATATTTTTTACGTTTAGCACTACCCGACACATATATTTACCAACATCAAAATGCAATCCCTGATAGAGGGTAGCTGGTTATAACTATCTTCACTTGGAGTTAATGAGCGAGGCAGTGTACAAAATATTTTGCTTTTGGGTATACAGCTTGTATTCTTTTGTGAACCCTCTTCTTTTCACCACTTATGGCAGAGCAACTATTATATCCTCCTTGTTTGCATAATTAGTCAACCGATGAGCTCAAATCTTAAATTTTAGGCAATTTCATTTCTATTGTTTCTCTAACTTACATTTTTATTGTTTCTCTAACTCAAAAAAAAGTTTATTAACATTTTCTTCGTTGTCAAATAAGCTCAGCGTTTCATCGAAACTCTCTGACAAGGAAATCTGGCTTCGAGTCAGCCACAAATATTGAGCTAAATTTTTCAGCGCAGTAATTAATGAATTATTTGTTTCGAATTTATAGCGACATATACGTGTAGGATTTTACTCTCATTCAAACCCTTCCTTTAAAATGGAATCAAACTCAGATTTCCTTTCAATGAAATATTGAAATTACCTGCTGTGAATTGCTTTGATTTTGTATGTTATATACATCATGAACGTTATTCGCTAACAATTCTTTAAGATAGAACTTTGATATAGGATTTATAATATCTGTACAACTGTATTTGCAAGGTATTGAGAAAATGCAAGTCAAAATACCTTGCAAGGAATTTAAACCGTTGCTCTATCGATACTACCAAAAGCATAAGAAAAATATTTCAAGTGCAAGAATTGTTTTTGAGTATGCTCTTTCGTCTAGTATCCCGTGAAAAACTATGTGAAGTTTGCTTCTGAACCACGCGATTTTGGATAACTTAGTGACAATTCTTGATGCCTAAGAAGGCACAAAATGACAAATATTGGTGAGAACAGACGACTATACAACCATCAGAACCTGACTATTACTAATTTTATCTACCCATCCTGGTAGGGTTTGAACTCAGAGTGTAAAGGAATATGACTAAATACAGTACAAGTCTTTGACCACCGCTTGTGGGTAATGTTAACTCAGAATACAAAGGGCTTAAGCAAATACTGTAAGATATTTTGCACAGACCTCTATCGATCTTCAGACCCAGTTGATGGACTATATTGATTTCTAACAGAATATTTCAGCTTCAGTACTTGACTGGTACTTCATTTTTCTACCCGAAAGGCAAAGTCGTACCGAAACCACCCCCTCCCCCGGCCACCGTGAAGCCGGGGCTCGAGATGTCGGTGAGTCATTGTAAAGACAGACGAAATGCTGCTAAGTAATTAACCCAGCGTGCCAAAGATTCTGCCCGCTCGCCGCTTTAATGCAAAACATAATTTTAACAGTCATAACTAAATAGCATGAGGAATTCTTTCCGGCGCTCTACAGTCTGCTGACCCATCGACCTTCGTTCATGGCTAATATTATAAACAATTTCAAGAGAGATGTGAATGGAGTTTGAATTTCGTATTGTTCAATTAATATTTTATCCTTGGACTTTGGTCGGCTTAAGACTGAGTTCTGGCAATTAATTCAAATAAAGTGAAACAACGCGTGTTTGATGACAAATATTGATTAGCATGCACGAGAATATCAAAATACTACAAACGTTATTACCTTAGCAACATTTGACAAGCATTAGGTTTTTTTCTTTTTTTCCTTTTTTTTTTTTGTTCTTTTCTTTTCTCAGTTGTAACATCTGAAATACTGTGAAATGAATAACGATAACCTCAGACAAAAATAACAGGAAGAATATGCACTTTGAATTAAAAATAACTTATCAAAAATTAAACTGACAGCCGTGATTATATAATTTGTATACAAATTTGTGCAGTGATTCCCAATTAAATTTTTTCTTTCAGCATGCATACCAGTTGAGATACTAAGATACACATTTACTGCTGTACTTTAAGCTAAATGGTTTTATTAACCTCTTAAAAGCTATTCAGATCAAATAAGTAAATAAAGCGTTCATATACGTGTGTGAGAAGCCAAAAAATATACGCGACTCTAGAAATATATGATTATATGACTGAAGAACACTAAACGTTAGTGTGGATCTGTGTCCAGATACGACATTTCTGTGCCATAAATAACCTCCATAAAACGCTATACTTTATTGTAATAAGTGTCCTTTTACAGCTTGTCTCATTTACTTGTGATTTGGATATTTTTATTGCATATTTTTCCTCCACCATAAGAGTAGTGTTTATTTAATAAATGACGCTTGCGATATTTGGCATATAGAACCATTACGCAAGTGTTTGTCACTGTGTGTGTGTGTGTGTGTGTGTGTGTGTGTGTGTGTGTGTGGTGTGTGTGTGTGTGTGTGCGTGTGTGTGTGTGTGCGTGTGTGTGTGTGCGTGTGTGTGTGTGCGTTTTGTTTGCTTCTAAGAAAAGATATATTGGGCAATGACACAGACTGTGGTGACTCGACCGCCAGCTTGAGTAGATACGAATTTTCAAAGAGAATTATGTAGTCGAGCGGGTTTCCCTTAAGTGACTTAGTCAAAGGGGGTACAGAAAGATTTCCTAATACCTACGATTAATGGATGGGAGAGAGAAGAAATCATAATTGCCAGGTTACTCCGTAAGGGAGCAGGATGTCAAGACGTCAATGATTCCCCAAACCGGAAATCTAATCCGAATACTTACAAAGGTACGTATGGTTAGATTGTTATGCTGAAACAAAACCAATAACTTAGACGACAGATGTGGATAAACGTCGATGAATGGAAGACAATACTTTATACTGAATGAAGTATATGAATACTGATTTCAAATTTTGGCACAATGCCAGCAATTTCGGGGGAGTGGGTAAGTCTATCACAGTGAACCCACTGCTCAACTAGTACTTATTTTGTCGACCCCGAAAGCATAAAAGGCAAAGTCGAGTTCGGCAGAATTTAAAATCAGAACGTAAAGACGGACAAAATTTGCTCGGCGTGCTAACGATTCTGCCTGCTCGCCGCCTGAGAAGTATATTAATATTAGTACTATATAAAGCTTTCTTAGAGCACTGCATCCTAAATTTAGATTGAGTGAGAAAGGGTGAGAGAGAGATGGGGGAGAGACAGACGGACGGACGGACGGACGGATGGACAGAAAGACAGACAGATTGACAGTTGACTAGACAGACAGACAAACTGACAGAGATAGATAGATAGATAGATAGATAGATAGATAGATAGATAGATAGATAGATAGATAGATAGATAGATAGATAGATAGATGTTTCTTTATTAGCCACACAGGACTGAACACAGAGGGGACAAAATACAATGTAGAGCTTTTCTTTTGGGGAAGAGAAAAAAAAGGTGGGTAGAATTTTGATCAAAAGGGATCGTGGAAACAAGGAAAAAAATAAAGAAGGAAGCCGATCAATAGGGATTGTGTATCACAGAAATGTCATAATGTAAAAGGGAAAACAGATTAGGTCTATCCGTGGGAGGAAAAGCCTATGGAAAAGACCACGGTAACCTCAGACAATAATGTCGTGCAAAAAAACACATTACCGTAAGTGACTCTTTTTTCCTTTCTTTTTCTGGTTCATAGGATTATGCTCAAGGTGGCTCCATCATGCACACGTGCCATCCTTGCTACATTCACCCATCTTTTATTGAAACATTCACTAGACAAAACTTCCCTCTCTACTTTCACCTTCCTCTCAAAGTGATACTTGAAGAAGTTGATGAGAGATTCACCAGAGAGGAAAGTGTTTGTCTCTAGACCCTTCAGACGTGTCCACCATACACATTCTCTCGCCATAGCCACAAGTATGATGAAAATGGCTCTTCCTTCCCGTTTCAAGGAAGGAGGCGCGACGATATTCACGATATATTCGGTTGATAAACTGACTCGTCCCACACGCGATAGCAGTCGTTCAACACAGGTCGGAAATGGTTGGACATTGTACAAGTGCGTGCAGAACGGTTTCGTCGCTCTGACCGCATCTCGGGCAGGTCGGCCCCGTGTTTCTCGAGCTATGTCTGTAGAGCTTATCCCGAACGGGTAGCGCTTCTCGATAGCACTGCCAGGCCAGGGATCCCTGGCCTGGCCATAGGTCCCGGCCCGAAAGTAGTTTTGAACAGGCGGATCAGGTATTTCTCGTCGACGCCCAGGTTCGCCCCGAGATCATCGTCGTACCTCCCCTCCACTAATCCCCTATAGAATGCTTTGGTTGTGTTGCAGTCGCTCAAGATCGACCCGGGACGGCATTTGCTCAGATAGATAAGATATGAAATTAGATATTAATTTTTTTTTAATATACTGGACTAAAACTAAAATGAAAGTAAAACTTCACTCTGACTATGTGAGAGCGAACAAACTCTCCATCAAACAAAGTTTAGATTGTGATCTAGGGAATACTTGTGAAAGATCCACGGGAGATGTATATTCAGGTTTGCAGTTATTTACTTGCGGCAAATAGCATTAAAAGGGGTTAATTTAACTGAATTCCCTTCTTAATCATTTAGCAAACACTGAAGTATATATATACATTAGATTAATAGGGCAAAGATTTATTAATTTAATAATTTATTAATAATTTTACCAGTAAAAACTTGTACAAAAAGTTTTTTTATATAATTCTAAATATAATTAAGGGTTCAATCAATATTAGAAACAGGGAAGCAGTTGCCAGCAACCGTGGAGGAGGAGGAGGCGGGGGAGGCGGCGGGGGAGGCGACGGAGGAGGCGGAAGGGAGGGGAGGGGGAGGAATGGAGGAAGGGGGGAGGAATGGATGAAAGGAGGAAGGGGGGGAGAGGGATGATGCGGGGTGGTGATGGGGAGAGAGGGTGGGGGAGGAGGAAGAGAAAGAAGGGAGAGGGGAGAGGACGAGGTGAGGACGAGGGGATGAGGAGGGGGCGCAGGAGATGGAAGGTTGGGGAAAGGGAGGAGGAGGTGGAGGAGGATGTGGAGGAGGAGGTGGAGGAGGAGGACGAGGTGGAGGACGAGGATAGGTGGAGGAGGTGGAGGAGGAGGACGAGGTGTAGAACGAGGAAGGAGGAGGAGGTAGTGGAGGAAGAGGAGGATGTAGTGGAGAAGAGGAGGATGTAGTGGAGGAAGAGGAGGAGGGGGTGGTAGTGGCGGCAGCGGAGGAGGGGGGGAGGGGGAGGAGAGGAGGAGGTAGGGAGATGAGGAGGGGGGGAGAGGAGGAGTAGGGGTGGGGAGAGGAGGAGTAGGGGTGGGGAGAGGAGGAGTAGGGGTGGGGAGGAGGGGGGAGGAGGGGGAGGAGGGGAGAGGAAGAGGAGGAGAAGAGGAGGAGGAGGAGAAGCGGAGGAGGAGAAGAGGAGGAGGAGAAGAGGAGGAGGAGAGGTGGAGGGGAGGTGGAGGAGGATAGGTGGAGGGGAGGTGGAGGAGAGGAGGAAGGAGAGAATGGTGAGAATTAGAAGAGGAGGAGAGATAGTTTAACATTCAACTCGACTACCTACACACCCATATAACCCCGTTGCTAAAAATAACTCTACCGCCACTGACCCTAAGCCAGAACGGACACAGGTATTTACTACTAGATCTCCTCCCCATCACCCATACACTTTAAGGCGACCACTGACACCTGCTACTCTCTTTAAATTCCTTTCATTTTGCTCTTTTTTGTCTTACCCTATCTTTCTCTACCTCTTCATCGTTTCTCGACTACTCCGTACACAATTCTTAGACACTATACACCTATATACACCTTACTTTATCCTAAAGCCAATCTTAGAATTCCCCCTCCTCTCACTCTATCTACCCCTCTTTCTATTTATTTTCTTTTATTTCCTTTTTCCACTTGATGGCCACCTCCACTACCATTCTGTTATTGAACGTTGATACGTTCGTGTCTTTTTTCTCTGGATGTTAACTACATCAGGATTTTAACTCACATGGATCTACGCAGAATGGCATCTAAGGATTTATGCTCTTATTTCTACAACATCGGAAAGCTGAACTATGGACTTTTCTTTTTTCTCCTTTCTCTCCATCTCCGTATTCCTTTACTCCCTTCCTCTATGTCATCATCTCATTAATATATACCATTTTCATTTTCCCTATTTTTCCCTATTTGTCTCCGACGACGGAATATCCCATACTCGAGGATATCCCAGAAACAGCTGTAAGACTGAATTTTTTCCAATAATAATATTCTATATGACTTGAGATCGAAAATCTGCAATGGCTCCATAACTAGCGCCTCGGCTATAACCTTGGAGCCCCAGTAATCCTTTACAGCATTTACCTAGCGTACCTTATCGTTTAGATCACCTGTGAACTAAACCCCCATACTTTATACTTAGACGTATACATATATTCATATGCTACTTATAGCTGAATAAATAGAACATCATTTCATACCTTTATGTGGAGTTTGGATGTGGCTTGGAACGGATTACCCCTATTTATATGTATTTCAATTACGCCAGTAACGAACAAGTTCGTGTAATGAACAAGACTCCTGTTACGAACAAGACTCCTGTTACGAACAGTGCTCTGAAACGGAATGTGTTTTAAATTGAAAACCCATGGTCTTCATTTGTTTATGAACTGAATTCCGAGACGTTGAATTAATGTGTCAGTGTTATGTAACTCTTAACATAAGTCTCGGGCCGAATCAGCGTAACAATATCACAAGTCTGGACAAGTGTACTATAAGTGCAATCCAATGAAAAAGAAAGAACTGATCTCCAGTTTTATATTAGTAGTTTAATCGTCCCGGAAGACGAAAAGCAAATAATTTTCTACAACATTTGAGCTGAGTGAGCATAGAGCTTGAGCAAATACCGCAAGACATTCTATTCGATGCTCTAACGATTATGCATATGCCACAGAAAGTGAAACACACACTCAAATATATTGATTTTAAACGGGTAAACGACTACAAATGTTTATGAAAGGATATGTCAGTCGTATCGAACATAGTAGATGGCTGGTAAATATTTTATCGATTCAAGAAGGATAAGAGGTGAAGTCAACATCAAACTCAGTACTTAAGGACATATAACTAAAAGCCACGCGGCATTTTGTCCGTTGTTTTAGTAATTCTTCTATTCACTTCACCCACTCAACTACATTAAAATCCTTAATAATAAATTATATATATATATATATATGAGTGCGTGGCACTGACAGGCCGAGATTTTTTTACAAAGTTTGCGCGGCCGATGGCGCTTTTAAAATTAGCAAACAAATTTCTCGCAAATCACAACCTGATGTCTTGAATAAAAAGATACTCGTCTGTGATACATGATATACAAAAGGATTAGTTAGTCGTTTTACATATTAGGGTTTCTAATGGCTACTGCATCCTTTATTAGAGTTGATCTGGGGCAAAACAGCAACACAAATTAGTGTATTGTTAATGGAAAATGAAAAAGGTAGCACTTCGACAACTATAAATAATATGTGAATATTACTGACAGCCTTTAATTTAGATCGATCTATTTCCTGTCATTTCGTTTGGGGATTTTAATCTAAGGCAAAAAATATATATAAAGCAGTAGTTGTATAAATATAAGTTGCGCTGAACAACTAAGACTTCTAATCATTTTGTTCTGCATTATCAGGTTACAAATCACAAAGCTACAAATGTCTAAATTGTTCCGGTAACATCTGTACTTAAATCATTGCACCAATCACAATGGCCTTTACTGTCTGCCATTTCCATGACAATACGCCACCAGCAATCAATCTAAATGCTAATGCCATCAATAAATATGCAATTTGGAATGATAAGAAATTAGTCGGTGTTCTCGGTATTGTAAACCAACGATCGTTAAGGCGACAGTCTCATCTGTATGAGACGGAGATGAACTAAAGAGTCAAATTACATGTCTGATAAATGTATCTTTTCTTGTGTAAGATATATTTAATTATAATTCGTAGTTTCTAGTCCTTTTCATTAACCTAACATTTTATTTCAAGAATGGGATGCTTTCAAAGAATAGTTTTTCATGTGATTTAGTCAGAAGCTTACTATTTCGTTCGTATTTTTTTGCAAACGTTATATTCTTTCAACAAATAGCTCAGCCACTAGTTTCTGCATTTTCTCAATTCTATGCTTGTGACTGCGTATCGGTTTTAGAAAATACAGTGAAGATTATTCGGAAAGATTTATTTATTTATTTTAATGGTTTGTTGTGGTGTCTAATATAGTCGTTGTCAAAACATTAGAGCAACCAAAACAGGACAAGATACCACTACTTCCACCACCACCACAGAAAGCCAGCTTAACTACTACTACTACTACTACTGCTGCTGCTGCTGCTGCTGCTACTGCTGCTACTACTACTACTACTACTACTACTACTACTACTGCTACAACAACAGCGGAATGTAAAAACAGTAAATCAAATCAGATCATTTCGCAATCGGTTCGATTATATAACCACAGACATTTTAGAAATTTTAGAAACAAGCCAGATAAACTGATACGGCATTTGTTTTTGCTGCTGCTGCTGCTGTTGTTGTTGTTGTTGTTGTGTTGTTGTTGTTGTTGTTGTTGTTGTTGTTGTTGTTGTTGTTGTTGTTGTTGTTGTTGTTGTTGTTGTTGCTGCTGCTGCTGCTGCTGTTGTTGTTGTTGTTGTTGTTGTTGTTTATGTTGTTGTTGTTGTTGTTGTTGTTGTTGTTGTTGTTGCTGCTGCTGTTGTTGTTGTTGTTGTTGTTGTTGTTGTTGTTGTTGTTGTTGTTGTTGTTGTTGTTGTTGTTCGGTTCCCAGCTAAGCTCTGATTGAACTGATCTATAATGAAATTCCTCTCCTGCCATGACATTCTCATCTTTTTCCCAGAAATTTAGGATTGCATTGTCCATTTTGCCCTTTCCTTTCTAAGAGTAATTGGGTATAATTTGAGTGACATTTGACTGCTGTTTCTTGCAAGTCGAACGACTTCGTTATCCTGTCTTTGTCAAACGTATCATTGAGATCAGTGACAGTTTTTTTTAATAAATTCAAATTTTAATATATTGAGTATATCCTTACAGATACGGCTATATGTTTAAGAGATTTGTTTCGAAACCATATAATTTTGGGTTCAATCCCCCTTCGCAGCACTTTGGATAAGTTCTCCTACTATAGGTTCGGACCAACCAATGACTTGTGACTGAATTTTGTGGACGGAGACTGTGCAGAAGCCTGTCATATCTGTGTGTTTGTGTGTGTGTGTGTGTGTGTGTGTGTGTGTATTTATCTCATCACTAACAACCAGTCGGTGTTAGTTTGCTTACGTCCCTTAGTAATCCAGTAAAAACAGAATCCGATAGAAAAAGTCAGACTTAAAAAATAAGTATTGAGGTCAACTTGATTGACTAAATCCTTCGAGGTGGTGCTCCAGCATGGCTGCAATGAATGAAACAAGAGAATAAAAGGAAAAGATGACATATTTTTGAAGCCAATATACTTTCGCACATCGTCCAACAGTTTTGCGTTTGGAACGTTTTGATTTACACCTTTCCGCATTTCACCCTTTCATGTCAAGGACGATGAGAACTTTACAATAAAATAACAAAAGATGAAGCGAACACACGCGCAGGTTGATGTATACTTCAGACGACTTCTTCAGGATCCCAAAAGATACGGTAGTTTAATATTGGATTATCACCAGGTGTCACTGTTAGAATTGAAGAATGGTATTCAGGAGTTTGCAACAGGTGCTCAACAAGTAATTACAGGGCTATGTGCAACATATAAAAGTGTAATGTTTTCTAAATGTCACATCTAGAACTCTGGTGAATTATTGGTCTATTTTCTTTGTGATACTTAGTTGCTGATTCATCTCAGGGTTTATCAGAGGCAGTGATCAAACATAAACTGAAAATAAAATTGTAACTAAATTTTTTAAAGTGGGGTGAAATAAATGACTTGATCTTCATCATGTGTTGAGAGAGATTTCGCTAATATTTTTAAGGTGTCGAACGGCCCCAAAAGCTCTGTGGCTATTGTAGCCAAACACAGGACCA
>NC_042999.1:166707130-166719630 GCF_006345805.1 Octopus sinensis | reverse complement strand
TATGGTGTAGATACAAAAGACCTAAAGGAATTGAAGAACTGAAGCAGCGCATACTTGCAAAAAAAGCAAAGCTAACAAGGTTTGAACAACGGATTAAGCAATACCGGCAAAACAAAAAAGATTTATCAAGAGATTACTGATGATAAAAAAAACGTGAAACATTAGTCTCTGATGTTGATGAAAGTCGACTTTTCTGAGGCAAGATATGGAGTAAGCAAGAACAGAATAATACTACAGATGAATGGCTCTGCAGCCTGAAGCAAACAGCTTCTTATCCCCAGTAAGAGGCTAACCACTTCACAGGAAGACAGTATCAGAAATATGAATAAAAAGATAAGCAACTGGAAAGCAGCAGGACCTGACGGTGTACAGGAATTTGGGATAAAAAATTTCAGTAGTTGCCCAAATTGATTGCTGAACAATTTAATGGAGAGGAAGAAATCCCGGGCTGGTTAACAAAAGAACGAACGGTGTTGTGCCTGAAGGATGCACCAAAGGGAAATGCTGCTGATGATTACAGACCAATTTTTTGCATCCGAATAATGTGAAAGTTGCTGTCAGGAGGAATTTCAGAAGAACTGTACCAATTTTTTGATCAGAACGATATATTACCCACGGAACAAAAAGGCTGTAGAAGGATATGCAGATGCACCAAAGATCAATTATTGATAGACAAGATAGTTAGATTGTAAACGAATGAGACCACATTTGGAAATGGTCTAGATTGACTATCGAAAAGCTTATGATATGATTCCACATTTGTGCTTAGATCTGTTTGGAATTGTGAGGAATGTAACGTGTTTCCTGAAGAGATGTATTGTAGGGTGGAAAAGTGAACTGACATCTTACGGGAAAAGCTTGGGCACCCTGGGTATCAGAAGGGGGATTTTCCAGGGTGATAGCTTATCTCTGTTGCTTTTTGTTCTCTGCATGGTACCCCTGACCTTGGTACTTAGGAAAATGAACTTGGAGTACCAACTAAAAAGAAAATCCAAAATGGATGATTTGAAACTGTATGAAATGGGTTCTCTATAAAAATGTCAAGCGCCGAAGGTAGTGGGTAGGGAAAGAAGAAACACTCGCACCCCAGACTAAAGAAGATCTTCACCCACGTAAGGTGTTGTTATGTTTGGTGGGATATGAAAGGTTTAGTCCACTTTGAACTTTTAAACCCAAACCAAACGATAACAAGGAGGAGACAAAATTCAAAACAGAAACAAACTATTCTGATACACTGATCTCAGATGACATTATAGCAGAAATGGTCAAAGAGACAAAAAAATAACATGAAAGCAGATTTACAAAACATACTAAAGAAGAAATGGAGAGAAAAATGATTCCATGGCCAATACAATGGAAGGCTTGACAGAGAAGAAGTGAACCTAAATAAAAGCCAACAATGGCTCAAAAGCGCTGGACTAAAAGCTGACTCGGAAAGACTAATTCTTGCTGCACAAGACCAATGTCTGACGACGAACAACTATGAAAGCAACATAATGAAAACAGACCCTAAACCAAATGCAGAATGTGAACCAGCACAATGAGACAGCTGACCAAATCATCTCTGGCTGTCCAGTCCTTGTGGCAAATCTGAATATATTGATACAGATACGACCAAGTAAGTAGTTATATCCACTGAACAACAACAACAATAATAATAATAATAATAATAATAACAATAATAAAATAATAATAATAATAATAATAATAATAATAATAATAATAATAATAATACGAAAAATACGAAAACTGTTGACAATGCATAGAATGCACCACCCAAGGCAGATACAGAACGACTTTAACTGCCAAGAAAAGAGGGAGGACGTGGACTTTTACAACTGGCAATAACAATGAAAATTGCTACAATTGGCCTAGACACCTACCTGAAAAACTCTGAGGACTGAATCTTAAAACTTGTCTCAAAACATGAAAACAAGAAAGCATCATACTCGGTAACAAAACAGGCAAAGGAATATCTAAGTGAATTCCGAATACAACAAATTTCGGAATTAGAGATAGACATACAAGAAACAGGCACAGAAAAAGCTAAGCGCATGAAAACCCATGCTAAATCTGCGGCCTTAGATATTCTGAATGATAAATGGCAAGAAAAACCTCTCTATGACAAATACCCAAAGAGAACGAATAATGCAGATGTTGACAAAGCCCTGACCCATCAATGGCTAATGGCCTCTGGCTTAAAATCTGAAATAGAGGGGTTTATCATAGCAGCTCAAGATCAATGCCTACCAACAAGAAACTACCAGGCCAACATATTAAAGAACGGCAGCAGTCCAACGTGTCGTATATGTCAACAACAAAATGAAACCACTGATCATGTGGTCTCCAAGTGCAGTCTTCTAGCGCCTACAGAGTATCTCAACAGGCACGATAGAGCTGCACAATATATTCACTGGGTAATCTGCAAAAACCTGGATTTGCCCCATGAAAAAAACTGGTGGGAACACAAACCACCTCCAGTGCTTGAAAATGACCACATCTCACTCCTCTGGAACTTCACCATTCAAACTGACAGAAAGATAGATGCAAATAGGCCAGACATCATATTGAAAGACTTCAAACAAAGAACATGCCTCCTCATTGATATGACTGTCCCAATCGATATAAACGTATCTGTCAAGACCTACCAAAAACTGAGCAAATATAAAGATCTTGAAATAGAAATCAGCAAAATGTGGAACCTGAAGACTAAAACAATACCTGTTGTCATAGGTGCCCAGGGAATGATAGCAAAAGGGGCTGATAGCTACCTAACTCAGATACCAGGAAACCCCAAAATGGCAGAAATTCAAAAGATAGTGCTCATGGGAACTGCTCATATCCTACGCAAAATACTTTCTATGTAATCTCAAGGTTTAAAACAAACATTTTTTTTTAGACATCAACCAGTACAACACAAAAAACAACCAAATATATGGCACACTAGGCATAACAACAACGTGAACTTCCAACCTGTTGTCTCTTGAGGTCTCCGGGTGAGACTTGGAGCCAACTTGTACAACTATAAAGCAAAAGTCAAACATATAATAATAATAATAATAATAATAATAATAATAATAATAATAATAATAATAATAATAATAATAATAATAAAAATAATAATAATAATAATAATAATAATAATAATAATAATAATAATAATAATAATAATAATAATAATAGAAAGACAATGCTAGGACAAAGGTTTGTGAGAATTGACATAAAAACGTGTAAGCAATAAAATAATAACATTTCCCCAAGGTTGGTACTTATTCTATCGATCTCTTTTTGCCGAGCCGCTAAGGTTCTTTAGACAATAATAAGCAACGAATAGGCAGTGTTATTTGAGCAGCAGACGAAATGCGAAGCGCGATACTTATACCGGAGTCTAGCGTTTTAAGTACCCCTGAAATCACCTTCGCCTTTCTTCTTTACTAGGTCGATAAATAAAGTACCTATCCAGGTGGGATAGAATGTTGGCATCCTTAAAGCAGTCTCTCGGAATGTTTTAACGATTACGATATGAATTCTAGCTCTTCCCTTGAGTGGCATAGCGAATTTTATAAAATTTTCGGGTGGCGAGCTAGCAAAATCGTTAGCACACCGCACAAAATGCTTAGCGACATCTCCTCTGTATTTACGTTCAGAGTTCAAATTCTGCTGAGGCTGATTTTGCCTTTCGTCTTTTAGAGGTCGGTAAAATAAGTACCAGTTGAATACTGAGGTCGATTTATTCGAAATTGCTGGCTTTGTGCCAAAATTTGATGGCAATATTAGTTGTAGATCTTCCCACTCTGATTTCCAGTCGCGACCACCACCACCTTGCCCTTGGCTGCCTTTAGTACTGTCCACTCTGTTATCTTCCCTGCTAATAGTCCAGGAGGTTGTGTAAAGGATTATGGGCACGACGCTTCCCTCCTGCCTAAAATGATTTTTAAAAATGCTATGACCTAAAGATGAGGATTTTAGGCAGGAGAAATTTTACAACTTAGTTCTCGAGAGTTACTTCCCTTGCATTAGGAAATTGATTTACCAACCTGAAGAAATTTCTAAAACTGATTTCAAATTTTGGCACAAGGCCAACAATTTTAGGAAAGGAGTTGATCGGCCCCCAATGTTCAACAGATACTTATTTTATTGACCCATGAAGGATGAAAGGTAAAGTCAACCTTGGCGGAATTTGAATTCAGAAGGTGAATACGGACGAAATGCCGCTAAGCATTTGGTCCGGTGTGCTTAACGATTCTGCTTGATCGTCCCCTCATAAGTTTCTAATAGTGGTTTCAAATTTTGGTACAAGGCCAGCAAGTTCGGAGATGAGGGCTAGTCGGTTACAGCGCTGGACGGAGGAACCGGTTAAGTTGCTGGGAGTTTGGTTTGGACCAGGCCTCCAGATAGAGAAGAACTGGACGGAGGTATTGAGCAGGGTGGCTGCAGTAGCTAGACCTGGTCTTGGCGGTGGCTATCCCTGAAAGGGAGGGCAGAGGTGGCCAATGTGTTTATTGCATCGGTCATTACCCACCGCCTGACCGTCGTGCCCTGTCCGAATTCGTGGTTGATCAGGTTGGAGAGACAGCTCTTTCGCTTTTTGTGGAAGGGCAGGTCGCCACTTGTGAAACGCTCTGTCTGCTGTCAAAAGCCTTTAAATGGAGGTTTAGGGATGCCTTGGTTAATGATGCGCCGACACGCGTTGAGGTTGAGGCACCTCACGGGTGTGGTCTCCGTTGGTCAGACAAATGTTCCTCGAGTTCAAAAGGTTTTGCGAACAGGAAGCCTGGTACTTATTTTATCGACCCCAAAAAGATGAAAGGCAAAGTCGACCCTGGTAGCATTTGAACTTAGAACGCAAAGACGAAGGAAATGTCTCTAAGTGTGCAAACGATTCGTCAGCTTGTTGCCTGATAAATTTCTAATATTAACTGGTCGATTAGGGCGGCGAGCTGGCAGAATCGTTAGAATTCCAGGAGAAATGCTAAGCGGTATTTCATCCGTCTTCACGTTCTGAGTTCAGACTCCGACGAGATCGATCTTGCCTTTCAGAGTTCGATAAAATAAAACACCAATTGACCATTGGAGACGGCGTAAAGAACTTACCCCTTCCTCGAAATTGCTGGCCTTATGCTTAATGTAAAATGAAAGTTTAAAAAATATTAACAAGCCGAATGCAGCCTTAAATAAGAATAACGTCACTGTAAAATTTTCCAAGAAATGTGTTGTAAAATATTTCACACATCTTTATATATAAAAGTGAGGTTGTGTGCTGTCTGTCTCCTACGATTTAGATTCCTAACTACTCCCACATTTTACGGTGCAGTTTAACCAAAACCGGGTATCTTATAGTCGTGATTCATATCGAGCCCTTCTGGGTATTAGCGCGCGTCTACGATGAGTCTACGATTTTTAAAACAATTTACCCTCATTTTTTTCCATTTTAATGCATTTTTTCGCTATTATATAAGAGAAGTAACTCTCTAAAAATGTCTACGATGAGTCTACGATTTAAAAAAAAATTTACCCTCATTTTTTTCCATTTTAATGCATATTTTTGCTATTTTTTGGCTATAACTCTCTAAAAATGCTTATATAGTTATTTCCCTTACAAACCCGAGCAACGCCGGGCGATACTGCTAGTAGCAAATAAACTTCTTTATGTAACGTCGTCATAAACATCTTTCTGTAATTCAGTGGTCAGACGGTTTATAGAAATGGAAACAACAGCCTTTGTATTGAAAAGAACTTATTCAAAAAGAAGTTATTCTGTTTAACTGTACCAAGTGCGTCGCTTTCAGTTTTACGTTTTTCTTTTATTTTACAGAAAGTACTTGACTGAAATTCACTGGCAATGAATACAATACAGATGAAGCACTCCGTCGGTTACGACGACTAGGGTTCCGGTTGATCCGAATCAACGGAACAGCCTGCTCGTGAAATTAACGTGTAAGTGGCTGAGCACTCCACAGACACGTGTACCCTTAATGTAGTTCTCGGGGATATTCAGCGTGACACAGAGAGTGACAAGGCCGGCCCTTTGAAATACAGGTACAACAGAAACAGGAAGTAAGAGTGAGAGAAAGTTGTGGTGAAAGAGTACAGCAGGGATCACCACCATCCCCTGCCGGAGCCTCGTGGAGCTTTAGGTGTTTTCGCTCAATAAACACTCACAACGCCCGGTCTGGAAATCGAAACCGCGATCCTACGACCGCGAGTCCGCTGCCCTAACCACTGGGCCATTGCGTCTCCAATACAGATAAATACATTTAGATTTATAAGCAACATATTAAATTCGAAAGGTTCGTACTTGGGACAAAAATAAAATGAAATAAACAAATATTTACAATTTCTAATGGGTGTGGTGTGTGTGCGTGCGCGCGCGCTCGAGGCTATAGTTGAAGACACATGCCGAAAGGTGCTACGAAGTGGGACTGAACACGGAATCGTGTGGTTGAGAAGTCTGTGCCTAGAGAGAGAGAGAGACAGACACACACACACACACACACACACACACACACACACACACACACACACACACACACACACACACACACGTGGCTGGGTGGTAAGAAGCTTGCTTCCCAATTACAAGGTCGCAGATCAGTTCAGACCGTTTGCAAGCATGATGCGGAGTGAACGCAGATCTGTTATTAGCAACAGCGTCAAAACAAGAGAAGCAGAGAGAAGAGAGCTTCATTTGATCCGATGTGTTCATCAAGGTCAGATGACGAGACGGGACGAACATGTTGTTGAGAGGAAGATTAGTTGGGATGAGATGTGGAAGTGGATGACATCTCGGCTGAGTTTCCTGATTCGTTCATCTTATGATGTTTTGCCATCACCTACGAATCTAGTAAGATGGAACGTCTCAGAGAATGACATCTGCAAATGTAGAAGGGTCGGTACACTGAAACATATTCTTTCCAACTGTTCACTAGCATTGAACGGGTTTACATGGAGACACAACTTGGTCGTTAAAGTTATCTTCAATGCTATAAAGAACCAAATTCATCTCAACAACACTGAGAAAAAAACCGTTAAAAGTACCATCTAGAGATTTCGTTACCTTCGTGCGACCAGGTCAGCAGATCCGTTTCAAGAAGAAAATCAAGAAACTTCCTGTAAGAGATGAAAAGTGGGGGGGTGACTGCAGATTTATCTGGGTGCCAAGGATTCTTTCCCATCCCAATTACGAAAAAAACCCCAGATATTTTGATGTGGTGTGAAAGAAGGAAAGTTGTAAATATAGTCGATGATTTTTTATTAACCATAAAAGGTCTTACATAGAGGGGACACTACAACACATTGGGGACACAAAACATCAAAAAAAAATATCGTATGATAAAATGAGAGAAAGGGTGAAAATGAGAGATGAGAGTGATGCTAACGGCCCCATCCGCTAGCATCACTTACCTGTCCTTCCTCCTTAAACCAGAATGAAATGCATATAGTCCTTCAGTTTAGAATTAATTTCCCTTTCCATTTCAGACGATCTTTCCTCTCCAATTTTATATCTAACCAGTTTATAGCTTCTCCTTGCACGTTCTTCCCCAAGTTCCTTTACAAGGTCTTCCGGAATTACCGCATACATTACCCCCACCCTGCCCCAACAGTCTTTTATTATTTCCCGTACTTCTTCATGGTCCCAAATACCAAGAATATGGGGCCTAGGATTTTTAGAGTTATCTTGTGTGTTTGCATCTTTTTTTGTTTTCTCGTTGGTGGGGAGCGGGTGGGTTCACTGTCTGCAAGGGAAGGGTGGGCCTCAGAGGGTGCGGGTGGTGTTGGGGTGGATTGGGGTTCAGCACGATTCACTTTTCTCCTTCTCCTTTTCCTCCTTCTTCTGCCGTTTTCCCATTCTTTTGGTACTTCCTCCTCTTCCGTTGTATTCTGCTCCGTTATATTGGAAACTCAATACGTACCTTTTGGCGATTGAGGAGTGCAGAAAGCGGATTAAGATGTTAATACAGAGGGCATTAACAGGCACCATCATTAATAACAAATGGTGGTACGCCCTAAAAAGAGCCATCAAATATGAGTCTATTAGGTTTAGCATAGGTTTAGCTAAAAAGGGACGTAGAATAGGAGATGGTCTAGTTAAGGAACTAGAAGAAGCCTGGAGGACTGGTAATGCGGATCAAGCGCGGGTGAAAAGACTGGAGTAAACCAGCATCTTGAAGCCCAACACTTGGGACGTATTGCCAGAGCTAAGTTACGTGCGATGGGAAGTGAAGGAATCAAGGTTGCTGGATGGGCCCGAGTGGTGGAAGCTCGGCAAGGAAATAGTTCCTCTATTCGGTTTTTGACGAATCAAAATGGTGTTCTGGTAAACGAACCCGAGAAAATGTGTGAGGCCTTTCGGGAGTACTTCGCCTAGCTGTTCGGGGGTGACGGCGGTCCTGGTGGTGGGAGATTCCCCCGAGGACTTTCTTGCCGAGCTGCCGTGCCTCTCGGGGTCGGATGCGGAGTCTTGCGAAGGGCCAATCACGCCTGTGGAGATGATTTAGGCTTTGGCCGACTGTAAAGCGGGTAAGTCGCGGGGACTTGATGGCCTTCCGTACGAGCTGTATAAATGTATACCAGACTTGTTCGGGTATCTACTGGCTGATGTGTACGCTAACTGGCAACAGAATGGGTTTATCCCAAGATCTGTGCGCCGGGGAGTAGTGACGTTAGTCAGAAAGGACACGGACAAGGAGAATTTCAGGCCCATCACCCTGTTAAACGCAGAAGTGAAGATTTTGGCCAAGGTCTTAGCAAAAAGGTTGGCGCATGTCGCGAATGGTATAGTCGGGGAGGCACAGACATGTGCCATCCCAGGCAGAAACATTCAGGATACCCTCCGTCTTATTCGCTACACCATAGAGAGGGTTGGTAATAAATCTGGCAAAGGTGGGGCATTGGTACATTTGGAACAGTCTAAAGCCTTTGATAGGGTTGACCATCGATTCCTGGTGACTGTGCTTGCGCAGTTCGGCCAGGGCCTTGGCTTCCTCAGGTAGTTTATCGCTTTGTACCATAACATTGACTCGATAGTTCGGGTGAACGGTCTCCTTTCGAAGCCGTTCTGCATTAGACGCTCGGTTCGTCAAGGATGTCCGCTCTCACCACTTTTGTATGTGATGGCTCTCGGGCCCCTACTGCGAAGGTTGAGTGGCATCCCGAGAGAACCAGGTCTAGAGGAGTTTGTTACAGCTTTCGCGGATGATATCACTATCAGCGTAACCTTAGTAGCACGCCTACGTGAAGTGGATAAGACTATTGAGGCTTACGAGGAGGTGGCAGGAGCAAAGATTAACCGAGAAAAATCGGTCGGCTTGCAGCTCGGCACCTGGGTTGGCAAGTCGATGCCTTCAGACAGCGTTGTGGTGCGCTGGACGGAGGAACCGGTTAAGTTGCTGGGAGTCTGGTTTGGACCAGGCCTCCAGATAGAGAAGAACTGGACGGAGGTATTGAGCAGGGTGGCTGCAGTAGCTAGACCTGGTCTTGGCGGTGGCTATCCCTGAAAGGGAGGGCGGAGGTGGCCAATGTGTTTATTGCATCGGTCATTACCCACCGCCTGACCGTCGTGCCCTGTCCGAATTCGTGGTTGATCAGGTTGGAGAGACAGCTCTTTCGCTTTTTGTGGAAGGGCAGGTCGCCACTTGTGAAACGCTCTGTCTGCTGTCAAAAGCCTTTAAAGGGAGGTTTAGGGATGCCTTGGTTAATGATGTGCAGACACGCATTGAGGTTGAGGCACCTCTGAATTCTCCTGGATAGTGAACGGGTGTGGTCTCCGCTGGTCAGACAAATGTTCCCCGAGTTCAAAAGTTTTTGCGAACAGGAAGCCTGGTGTTCTCGTAGACCGAGGTTGAGTGAGTGGCATAAAGAGTGCCGTAAGACCCTCTTGCTATTCCGGCGCTCGGGCAACGCCAGCGGTGGGGGTTCCACGCGGATTTTATATAGTGGGTTGGTAGAGTCTGAATGCGACGATGGCCTGGGAGAGACTGTAGGTCTCGGGTTTATTCAACTGGACAGCCTGTTTCACCGTACATTCGGGTTGATAACGTTGGACAACTTCCAGAAGTCCTTAACCTGGCAATGCTACAGAGGTGCCTTGCCCGTTTGGGATAAGCTCGCAAGACATGGTAAACGTCAGTCGCCGACCTGTCCAAGATGCGGGGGGACAGGGAAACCGTCCCTCATGCTATTGTTCAGTGTCTGGAGATAACTGAAATGTGGGCTTATGCTGAACACCTGTTGTCCAACGAAGGAAGAGTACGGCTGTCGACTGAGTCAATTATAAAAATTGACTCACCGGAAGATTTAACGAACGAAGGTAAGAATTGTTTTCTCACGGTTGTAGCAATAGCAAAAGAGGCTGTATGGAAGACTAGGATAAAAGGAATTAAGACAGGCAACTTTATCTCTGGCCACAATTTACGATCATTTTTTTTTTTTCTTTTCATTTGAAAAGGAAGCTGTGGCTGGAGAAGAGGTGTCTGTCGGAGTGTACGTTCCAAAAGAGATAGAAGCATGTTGCACGAGTGTTGTGCGTGCAAGGAACCGTGTGAATAGACAGGGGAAAAAAAGGACAAAAAAAGGTACCAGCGGTAGATCGGGGCTTGTGGGGTCGGAGCGTGGCCTGATCATCGCTTCATTTGTATTGTCTTTGTATTGTTAATTCCATTCGATTTTTTATATATTGTATTTAAATTTTTCAAGTCACATTATATGTAAAATCATATCGCTTCACTGATCCTATCAGTTGTTCTGTCCGTTTCTATGTTTGGCCCCCGGTGGGCAATAAAGAAATTGGTATTTTGTCTGTCTTTACGTTCTGAGTTCAAGTTCTGCCGAGGTCGACTTTGCCTGCCATTCATCCTTTCGGGGTTGGTAAATTAAGTACCAGATGCGTACGGGGGTCGATCTAATCGACTAGTCCCTTCCCCCCCCAAAAAAAAAAAAAATTTCAGGCCTTGTGCCTAGATTATTTTCTTCCTACTTGTTTGAATCATTATATTGTATCCTCATTTTGGATTTCATTAGATTTGGGAGTGAAAATTCGTCAGCATAGTTGTTGTTGTTGTTGTTGCTGAAAGTGAGGGAGTCTGAAACATGGTCAGGTGGCAGGACCTCCTTTCCCAAGAATTTATTCCTCAACATTGGCTCCATTGTGATTGAGGTTGCTAATAAAATATCTGGATAATTTTTGACGTTTAACAATCAATATTCTTTTCTCTGTTGTTTTCCCAAACTAATGTCTAATTAAATAATCTTCAAGTACCAAAAAAATGATATCGAAAATAGGGCAAAGTGAATTACTCTCTTTACTCTTTTACTTGTTTCGGCCATTTGACTGCGGCCATGCTGGAGCACCGCCTTTAGTCGAGCAAATCGACCCCGGGACTTATTCTTTGGAAGCCCAGTACTTATTCTATCGATCTCTTTTGCCGAACCGCTAAGTGACGGGGACGTAAACACACCAGCATCGGTTGTCAAGCAATGCTAGGGGGACAAACACAGACAAACAACACACACACACACACACACACACACATACACACACACACACACACACACACACACACACACAGAAGACACTTACCTAAGATGCCACGCAGTGGGACTGAACCCGAAACCATGTGGTTGGTTAGCAAGCTACTTACCACACAGCCACTCCTGCGCCTATATATGACTAATTTCTATAATTTCTTCTCTTTAACTTGCATGGTCTGTAAATATATCAGGAAACGGACACTCCAGCAGGTTGTGATGGAGTTTTAGATATTTTATGTTGATTTTTTTTCGATTTTTTAGCTGAGTTTCGTTAATGTCATATCACGTGCCTTTTTTCATTTAACTTAAATATTTCAAAGATTTTTGCATATCTGATCTTTCTGATGTCTAGGGATGAACACTGATGTGTATGTGTCTGTTTTCTGGAGAAATGAAGCGATAAATTTATCTTATCTTGGCTTACTCATACAAGTCGTATGCTCGAAGAGAACAGCGATAATTTTCTGAAATAATGATCAGATTATGTTATAATGTTTTTAAAGCAATTAGGGGATACTATTTGCTTATCTGGTATAGTTTTTTTCTCTTTTACTTGTTTCAGTCATTTGACTGCGGCCATGCTGCAGCACCGCCTTTAATCGAGCAACTCGACCCCGGGACTTATTCTTTGTAAGCCCAGTACTTATTCTATCGGTCTCTTTTTTGCCGACGGGTACGTAAACACACCAGCATCGGTTGTCAAGCGATGCTAGGGGGACAAACACAGACACACAAACACACACATATATATACATACATATATACGACAGGCTTCTTTCAGTTTCCGTCTACCAAATCCACTCACAAGGCATTGGTCGGCCCGGGGCTATAGCAGAAGACATTTGCCCAAGATGCCACGCAGTGGGACTGAACCCGGAACCATGTGATTGGTTAGCAAGCTACTTACCACACAGCCACTCCTGCGCTATAGTTTTTTTTCTTCTTTTTTTTTAAGGTAGTGAAAATATATT
>NC_042999.1:166692130-166699630 GCF_006345805.1 Octopus sinensis | reverse complement strand
TTAATTAGATTAAATTAAATTAATTATATATCACTGTACTCTTCAGTGCAAGAAGTATAAAATTTTTTTTACAAAGGACCTGAGAAAGGAAAAAGCTGAATAGGAGATTCATACTTATCCTTATGAGGAAGAAAGATATGTGTGAGTCCAGTTAGGTATTAACTAAAAACTAAAGGCTATAACGGTTATTTGAAAATATAAGTGAGAGAGGTTTTAGTGATGTTCCCTCTATAGATGAGTAAAGAGATACGAAATTCTAACTCCAAATATATATTATACAATATATATATATATATATATAAATTATAATATATACACATATATTATATATAATATATTATATATATAGATATATATATATATATATATATACACATATATAGGTACATATGCATCTATATATATATATATATATATATATATAATATATATATATATATATATCATACCATATATATATGTATATATATATAAATGTATATGTGTGTGTATATATTATATATATATATATCTATATATATAGATGCATATGTACCTATATATGTATATATGTATATATATATATATATATATATATGTAGGGAAAAGATTTTATAGAAATGTTAAATGGAAAGGCATGGCTATATTTGAATTAAAATAAGATCTGACAGTTAGAAATAATACTTAGTGTGGTGTATATTAAAATAAAAATTAATACATGAGAATGAAGTGAAACTAGAGGAGATAATGTATAATGGGGTAGTGGATTGTTAATGTAAACAAGTGTTATAGAGGTAACAATGGATTAAAGAGAGAATAAGATTTGTAAAATGGACAAGTGTGTGCATAAGAACTAATATTCGTTAGTATGTATTAAATATAAGGTAGAAAAATAAGTAAAAACAGAGAAATAGTTGTTAATATTACAATTAGATAATAAATACTTGCTGTGGTTATAAAGATAAAAAAAAACGCGCTCAGGTCTTAATTATTGGATAAATAACAATGTAGGGGAGATAAATGAGCTGGGAAGGAAAACCAGAGAAATGAGGGTTTAATATGTATTGATATGTAACTATGTTTAAGTATAAATAAAAATATGAGGTAAGGAACTAGCTTGGTATAATGTGAGAGAGATATATAGAGTGGTATTAGGTTTGTATTGATATTCAAGTAATAGAAGAGTAATGTGTATTATAAATATAAGAGAATTTATGAGTTTAGGGGTGTACATAAGTATGCAAAAAAATTTATACACAAAGTCTTATAAAAACTTACAAGGAAAAAATTGTTAGTATATTTACTTATATGTGAGTTGAGGAATATCTGCACATTAGTATACATAGATAGAGGAATTCCAGTTGTTTTTATTAGGGGATACATAAAGGAAGGAACACCGTATACAAGTATATATAATCATACCTGTGCAAAGAGAGAATAAAAGGCACACGCATATAGATAAGACACATATAAAAATAGCAGTGTGTGTGTGCACGAACCATACGTATATACGCACAGGTTCATATTAAAAATAACACGTTAGTAGCAATATATAGTGAAGAGCACACAATAATATATATGCACAAACACACACACAGATGACATATAAGATCCATATCTAGATATGCACATATGATTGTAGGCATGTACTCTAATACTGGTATTAATGAACCCAAGAATAAGGACAACAAACACCAAAACTGCCAAGTTATAGATAAAAATATGAATATTAAACCAATAAACTGAAAAAATGAAAATAATCTAAACTCACCAAATTCCTTCAGTAAAACACATAACCATAGATCTCAATGTAGATGGGAATAGAATAGCAAAAAAGAAACCAATACCTTGTGTGAGAATAGCTGACCTCCCAAACACAATCTGCCATTCCAACAAAGAAAATGGCAATGGTACTACTTGGATCTTTTGCCAAACATCTAAAATCTAACTTTATTAGATCCATTAGAATGATAATTAATAAAAACTTTAAAAACTCTAAATATGCAAAAATATTTAATAATAAAAAAAATTGGATTTGGATTTTCAGTCTCTCCTAATCTCTTTAGGATAATCTCTTCATTTAACAATAAAAAACTGGATCTATTCTATATAAAAAAAAAAAAAACTGTGTTTAGTGTACTTAGTACCTCCAATAATCCGACTATTATAATAATAACCAGAACTCCATTATACCTAATAAACAGTCATAAAACCATAGTGCCACCCAATAACTTAAATTGTAATTGTAGGGACCCAAATGCCTGTGAATTAGATAGAAATTACAAAATGATACAAGTTGATAAATACGTTGGTTGCACGAAAAATTCCCTTAAATCGAGAATTGATAACCATAAATCTTTTTTTAGGGACCCTAGAAAAGAGAATAACACAGGTCTATCTAAAAAACATTTGGCACCTCAAAAGAAACAATGTTGATTTCTTAATTTCTTGTAAAATCCTATCTTCTTCCCCCTCTTATAGATATAATATTAAAATTTGTACGTTTGGTTTAGAAGAAAGCTATAGCATAATGAGAATGAATGGAAATCTCGTTAACACTAAGGATGAAAGAGTTTATCATGTAAACACATAACCAAATTCCATTTTATCAATCTGAAATAATTCTTCACTCCCCATTTGCTCAGATTTGTTTTTGGTGTTTTTAAAAATATTTCTATATAAATTCTCTTTTTCTATGAAACACGGTTACTCATCACATCCACTTTACATCTTATACTATCTTGATATATTTTTTATTTATCTAATTTTCCCTTCTAACAATTGCATGACCCGCCATATATTGGGCTAACACTTTATCTACCTCTCCCTACACCTCCTTTTTTCTCAATACTCTTTTACTCTTTTACTTGTTTCAGTCATTTGACTGCGGCCATGCTGGAGTACCGCCTTTAGTCGAGCAAATCGACCCTGGGACTTATTCTTTGTAAGCCCAGTGCTTA
The DNA here is from genome assembly GCF_006345805.1 of Octopus sinensis. NCBI lineage: Eukaryota > Metazoa > Mollusca > Cephalopoda > Octopoda > Octopodidae > Octopus > Octopus sinensis. Next base: position 166,696,691 of record NC_042999.1, on the reverse strand, counting down.
TTCTATCGGTCTCTTTCTGCCGAACCGCTAAGTGACGGGGACGTAAACACACCAGCATCTGTTGTCAAGCAATGCTAGGGAGACAAACACATACACATATACATATATATACACATATATACGACAGGTTTCTTTCAGTTTCCGTCTACCAAATCCACTCACAAGGCATTGGTCGGCCCGGGGCTATAGCAGAAGACACTTGCCCAAGGTGCCACGCAGTGGGACTGAACCCGGAACCATGTGGTTGGTTAGCAAGCTACTTACCACACAGCCACTCCTGCGCCTGTTTTTTTTTTTTTTAAATGATATCGTTCCTTAGTATATAATATACCTATATATTTTTTGTATTTAATTTATTTTAATTGCATAGGGTGCCCTTTAAAACCCCCTCAACATATCCATTCTAACTGATACTGTTTTAAATTACTTGTCACTCTACCTGATAATTGAATATATTTTACTGATGATATACGCAAACATATATAGTACTTTTTGGTGTCCTACATGTCTACAACCATGTGTGCATATCTAGATAGGGATCTTATATGTCATCTGTGTGTGCCAAGCTAGTTCCTTACCTCATTTTTTTTATTTATACTTAAACATAGTTACATATCAATACATATTAAACCCTCTTTTCTCTGTTTTTCATTCCCACCTCATTTATCTCCCCTACATTGTTATCTATCCGTATCCATACATCAATCTCACAGATGGGACTATCCCCAATACACAAGACCGCCACAGCAAATAGACCCAAGGTGGGCACCACTGGCAACAACACACACATCACCTCAATGCTCCTACTGAACATCAGAGGACTGCTAACACTCAGTAACAGGACAAAAATCCCTTGAGAGACCTTGTTGCATGCAATCAAGCCTTATGCATAGCACTTACAGAAACACACCTGAAACCAGATATAGCAGATGCGGAAATACACATACCACAGTATGTTGTATTACGGACCGACAGAAAAGAAAGGAGTCATGGTGGAGCTGCTATGTATATCTGCGAGGACCTCACACCCCAGGTCCTTTTGTCATACTCAAATTCAGTGTGTGACACACTAATTGTACATATAAGGCAACTCGGTGTAGTTATATGTACTACATATCGTCCTCCAGATGCTCCAAGCCATGTAGGCAAGTTTGAAGACTGCCTTACAAAAATAGAAGTTCTAGTCACGTTACAATAACACATAAGTGTACTTCTTATGGGAGACTTCAATCTGCCCAGTGTCAAACGGCCCAAGATAAGCGTAATGCATTCTGTTAGCTGATATATATCCGAAACCAGGAACTTTTCAGCACTCCTTGTATAAAACTTACTTCTAAGGGCCCGTCTAGATGTAAATTATTATTTATCAGGTACAAATGCCGGAATAATATTAAGCGTTTATATAATACTGTACCACTTTAAGTTCGTCAAATTATGGCGGTAATATTTTGTATGACAGCTGAGGATATCTTTATATATAAAAGTCAAGTTGTGTGTCTGTCTGTCTCCTACGATTTAGATTCCTAACTACCCCCACATTTTGCGGTGCAGTTTAACCAAAACCGGGTATCTTATAGTCGTGATTCATATCAAGCCCGTCTGGCTATTAGCGCGCGTCTACGATGAGTCTACGATTTGAAAAAAAATTTACCATCATTTTTTTCCATTTTGATGCATTTTTTCGCTATTATATAAGGGAAGTAACTCTCTAAAAATGTCTACGATGAGTCAAAACGATTTTTAAAAAAATTTACCATCATTTTTTTTCCATTTTTAATGCATTTTTTTTGCTACTTTTTGGCTATAACTCTCTAAAAATGCTTATATAGTTATTTCCCTTACAAACCCGAGCAACGCCGGGCGATACTGCTAGTATTGTATATAGCTATTTAGACTAGCTTCTTAGTTTTTAGGAATTCTCTCGTCTCGTGCGCGCACACACACACTGAAGCGCGCAGGCGCAATCGTTTGCTTGTGTTTGCATGTGTGCGCGCGCGCGCTCGTGTTGTCTATTTTCGCGTTAAAGATAAGAAGGAAGCGACTGAATATTGTTCTGAATTTTTTGTTGGTTTTTTTTTTTTCTTGTTCATTTTTGTGCCATTTAAAATGTTACTGGAAACAACAAATATATTCTGAACAGTCTAATACAATCAGATATTCAACTTCACAACAAAATAATTCAACATTCGCAGCAAAACAAAAAAAATTTTAATTCTTCAGTGCGCTAAAAAATTATACCCGATTACAAACAAGCTGACTGCAACACAGCCTAAAAAAAGTTTGTAAAATTCTTCCACAGCGTGCAAAGATCCCGCTATTTTGAAATGGCACTCAAAACATATTTCCATCCTTCCGAAAAAAAATTTTTTTTTAACTTTCGTCTACGAGAAAATACTTCTTTTACCATATTAGATATGTCAGTAAGAATAAACGGTTACAATAAAAAATATTAAAAAATTAGGGTAAAAATGGCTAAAAGTTATATTTTTTTACATACATAACACGTAGGTATATGATAATTATATAAGACAAAAGTACAAATCCAAAACCGTGAACACAAACATGAAAGAAGAAAAAAAATAAACAGAAGTAAAAGAGGTAGAAAGGAGAACCATTAATTCAACACTAAGTGCCTCGATTGGTCGCATACCACAGAAGAATCTTTTTTTTTTCTTTCTTGCTTCACTAAATTAGTGATGATATAAGGGAAGGCCATTTTATTTTAATGGTTAATAAATTAGGTTTCTGTAAGCTATATGCCTTGTGTATTTCTTCCGACTCTTTACACTCTCGGTTCAAATCCCTATGAAGTCAACTCTGCTGTTCATCTTTTCAGGGTCGATAAAATAAAGTACCTGTCAATCACTTCCCTTCGGCCTGGGTATGGTCTCTTCCTCACAACTTCTGGTTTTGTACCTAAATTAGAACAAGTTTAATTGCAAAAAATGAAAATTTCCATATAAAAATGCGTTTTTCAGTAATCTCAATGCGTAAAAAGACCTATGACCTCGTGTGGGAAGGAGGAGAGCAAAAATTACCATAAGTTTCTAGGTATTTAATTTAATAAAAGCAAATAAACAAGTAAATGACCTAATTTTTCTGACTGCACCAGAAATTTCTGCCCAATACCTAAGTTGGTTATGTTTGTATTTAGTAGATTTATGCAGCGGAAATATAAACATACGCATTAAACTTATTTCGATAAATTAAAAATAGCTGAAGGCGGAGAATTGTTACGAATATTCTTTAAAAAATAAACGAAAACTATTCAATTGTCCTCGTCAATTTAATAAAAATATAATATAGAGGTGGATCAGTCGTCAAGTCCCTGTAGCGCAGGGGATAGCGCGCTGGACTTCTAATCCAGAGGTCGTGGGTTCGAATCCCACCAGGGATGACGCGTAATACTTTTAGTGTTGTTGCTGTAAAAATTTGTTCCTGAAGTAAATACTCGCTTTTACTTGTTTACTGGAGATCGTTTCTCTACATATATAAGTGGTGTGTAAGGACATTCATTGTAACAGATTTTTCGGCCGCGACATCTCTTGAATACTAGCGATTTATTTTATGCGTTGCCTTTTGTTCTCTCACGCAAGTTTTTTCTACGTGTGATGAACTTCGCTTCGAATTTACGTGGTTCCGCAAATGTGTATAACTTAGACAACTGACTTCTACTGTAGCCTCTGGTTCGTTAATTCTTTGTGAGTGAATTTGGTAGACGGAAACTGTGTTGAAGCCCGCCATATATATATATTGTGTGTGTGCGTACCTTTGAGTTTGTCTACCACACCGCTTGCAAATCGTTGTCCGTTTACTTGAAATACATACTGGGGTCGATTTGTTCGACTAAACCCGTCAAGGCAGTACTCCAGCATGGCCGCAGTTGAATGATAAAAGATGTATGTGTACACACACACACACACACACACACATATATATATATATATATATATATATATATGTGCTGTGTGTGTGTATACATATATATTAACACATATATTATTATTATTATTATTATTACATTATGTAATTAGATATTGCAAGTTGTGTGCCACATTCAGGACGAGTAGTTTCATACCAGGCATGAATCTTTGGGTATTGAACTTCGACTGACCAATATCGTGGTCCTAGTCAATATACAGAAGAGAATCTTCTGTCGGCAGAATATCTTAGAAGATAAGAAACTAGTCAAAGTAAGCCTTTTGGCGAAATAAAAGCTGTGTTGCACTTTTACTTGCTTCCACGGCGAGTGTTTCTTTGAACGGCATATCTTACAAAATATTATCAATACATTCAAGTTTCTTTTTAGATATGAGTTAATATATTTGAATAAAGTTCATCAGGGTTCACCCACACACACATACAGCCGTGCTCACATTCCCACCGCTCTAAAAATCTGTTGAATTTTGTATCATTTTATGTTCAGTTATATACCGGTTCGACAAATAGTTCTATTAAATATGTACAAGAGTCAAATACATATTAAAGTCGATGCAACGGAAAACAATCTATCCAGTAACTAACACGCAAAAGATAAAGCACAAATATTAAAAAAAAAAGT
>NC_042999.1:166582130-166689630 GCF_006345805.1 Octopus sinensis | reverse complement strand
AACATCTTCAAAAAATTTGTCCATTTTCTTTTACAGAAATGAAATAATGCTTTTAAAGCCTTTTCTACAGACGTTCAGACAACACCAAACCCTTTTGTTATCCTCTCTTCAACATGTCCGAGCAAAAGAATGCCTATCCTTAGTTTGTCGTTATTGTCATCAAAAAACTGCAGAGGTCAATACTGGCAAATATGAGAACAGTAAGCCTGTTGAAGATGAAAACAGTAACCAGTTGTCTTCAAATAATTATGAATACTTCAAATCATTTATAGAAACAGCTGCAGAAAAGAAACTTCAAAACTTTCCTCATTCCGCTCCACTTATTTATGACAAAGGCCATTTTCCTGATGGAAAGCAGTCTTCAACACTGGCTGCTGCTGCAACAGAAATTGATGAACAAAAGAATCTCAGTAAAACAACTGACTTTTTTGAAAAACAGAGAAATGTATTAAAACCTCCTGAAAAATCTAGTCTTCCCCAGAATGAAACAACTGTTGAACACTATCCAAATGACTCAAGTATCGACAAAGAATCTGATACAGAACAACCTGATGCTAAATTACCCAGTGTTACCAAACCTAGCACTGTTTATAGACCCATGTTCATTAGAGAAGAACCAGTTTATAATCTTGCATTTTATGTGAAGGAATCAAAAACATTACAGCGACTCGTACAGCTGGGTGTTGATCTTTCACATGTTGAAAAAGTGAAAGGCGCTTCAGATCATATTCTTAAGCAAGACTTTGATTCAAATATTCAACCGTATTTGAATTTTTTAATGAGCAATGGCGTTTCAGAAAAAGATTTGGGAAATTGTATCACAAAAAATCCTCTACTTTTTCAGGTAAATATTAAAAGCGATTGAGCTTTGTCTGTTTTACGATGCATGCAGCATTTTTTTTTTTTTTCCTGTTAGAAGAGGCTGTGTCCAGTGCTTATTCAATTTTTATTTATTGTATTATTCTGCTGCTCTTGGACTGCTTGTCATCACTTCCTTTCCTTTGAACCACTTCTATTGACATTTGTTATCATCTTCCCACCATTCATATTTGCCGTTGACCACTCCTTCTTCCCCTGTGTTCTCTATTACTTTTACCCCTATCTCTAATGCTAGTCATCTCTCACTCTTCACCCCTTTACTAACCCCCTTCCTTGATCTTCCTCTCTCCACACTCTCTTCTATTCACCTTCTGTACTCTCTCACTACTATGTTTATTTCTCTGACCTGTTTCATTCCAATTACTCCCACCTACCCTTATATAATGCATTATAGCCATAACTATCTCCTCTACTTCAACCAACTCCTTCTTCTTCTTTCTATTATACTTTATCCTGTTAACACCTAGCATAAATTCACCTCCTTGTTAAACCATTTTCTTTTTGTTCTTCATTATTGTGGTTTCTTGTCATGTATAATAGCCTGGAGTGTAATGGATTCTGTAATCTTTGCTTGTCTGGGGTTTTTTTTACTGTTATATTGAGTAGAGTGATTTAACTTATGACATGATTAATCTTTTCCTGCTGTGACCACACAATTTGAGAAAGATGTCCAGGGGCAGAGACAGGCAGAGTTATGTACCTTCCTACAGGCAACCAACATAACTGATGTTTTAAAATTTATTTATTTATTCTAAGGTTCATAAATTTTTATTTAGTATTTCTCGTCACTAATGAATATATGACACTTTTCACTCACATCTATTTTTAGGTTCCTTTTGCTTACCGAGAGAATCATTTTTGAAGGTATGGTCAAGGGGGTGAATATTTATATAAAATATTGGCATCCAGCTGTAGAAACATTGCCAGATAAGACCGGAGCCTGGTGCAGCCTTCTGGCTTCCCAGATCCCCGGTCGAACCGTCCAACCCTTGCTAGCATGGAGAACGGACGTTAAACGATGATGATGATGAATACTGAGACCATTATATTTAAATGATTCTTGTTTTGACAAACATTCTGATACTATTTTACATAAACAGTGTGTGTATATGTAAGTATGTATGTATATACAATGGCACTCTGTCGGTTACAACATTGGAGTTCCAGTTGATGTGATAAACAGAACTGCCCCTGCTTGTGAAATTAATGTGCAAGTGGCTGAGTACTTCACAGACCAGCAAACCTGTTTCTTTATTAGCCACAAGGGGCTAAACACAGAGGGAACAAACAAGGACAGACAAAGGGATTAAGTCGATTATATCGACCCCAGTTCGTAACTGGTACTTAATTTATCGACCCCGAAAGGATGAAAGGCAAAGTCGACCTCGGCGGAATTTGAACTCACAACGTAACGCAGACGAAATACCGTTAAGCATTTCGCCCGGCGTGCTAACGTTTCTGCCAGCTCGCCGCCTTGCATGCCCTTAACATGCTTCTCAGGGAGATTCAGCATGTCATACAATGTGTTAAGGCTGACCCTTTGAAATACAGGTACTACTCATATTTGCTAGTTGAGTGGACTTACCAAGTATGTATGTCCCATGGAAGTTAATTGTGTGATATTATTTTGGAAACTGAGTTTTGGGGAGTTTTTTTTTCTTTCTTTTCTCCTTTTGAACCACTTTTATTAACATTTTTCCCTCATTCTTATCTTCCCACCATTCATAATTATCATTGACCACGCCTCCTGTGTTCACTATTCACGACTTTTAGCCCTACCCCTATTGCTTATCACCTCTCACTCTTTAGTCCTTTACTTACTCCCTTCTTGATCTTTCAGCATGTTTAACCCATTGTGAGCAGTTTTGCATTCACTCCCCATGTGACTGCTGGTTACAGAAGGGTTTTATCTTTTCACATCATCTGAAGAAAGATAGGATTCCCAGAACCGAATATTCTGGAGCAGAAGGCTTGTTAATTTTGGCATGAAGAAGGTCTGCAAAAGTATTCATGACCCCTTGCATATTTTTCGTATTGACTTGATTATTGGATTATTTGATAGCTTCTTGTCCTACATGTTACATTTAATGTAAACTGACCACAAGATTTTAGGATGAACCTTGAACCTGGTTTGTCAAGTAGGTACACCTGCAGTGAACTTCCATTTCAGATACTTTTTATTTAAATTTCTATAACTTGACTTCTCATATATTCACTAAAACAAAAGTTTATACACAGAATGTCAACAGTCCATAGAAATGATGAGCAAATTTCATAGCTGTCTGTCTTTTGTAAAATAAGTTTTAATGATTGAAATATAATTTTCACTTTTAATATCCACAAGGCGCAGGAGTGGCTGTGTGGTAAGTAGCTTGTTTACCAACCACATGGTTCCGGGTTCAGTCCCACTGCGTGACACCTTAGGCAAGTGTCTTCTACTATAGCCTCGGGCCGACCAAAGCCTTGTGAGTGGATTTGGTAGACGAAAACTAAAAGAAGCCCGTCATATATATATATATATATCTATGCGTGTGTGTGTTTGTCCCCCTAGCATTGCTTGACAACCGATGCTGGTGTGTTTATGTCCCCGTTACTTAGTGGTTCAGCAAAAGAGACCGATAGAATAAGTACTGGGCTTACAAATCAAGTTGCTCGATTAAAGGCGGTGCACCAGCATGGCCGCAGTCAAATGCCTGAAACAAGTAAAAGAGATGTAACTAATTAGAGAGAGAGTTAGTTTAGATGAGATGCAGTTTGGGTTTGTGCCAGGGAAAAGTACCACTGATGCTATATTCCTGGTAAGGCAGCTGCAGGAGAAATACCTAGCCAAAGATAAGCCCCTGTACCTGGCTTTTGCTGACATGGAGAAAGCCTTCGACAGGGTCCCCCGATCCCTTATCTGGTGGTCAATGAGGAAACTAGGGATAGATGAATGGTTAGTGAGAGCTGTGCAAGCCATGTACAGGGACACTAAGTAAGGTGAAGGTTGGCAACGAGTACAGTGAAGAATTCCAGGTAGAGGTAGGGGTCCACCAAGGCTCAGTCCTCAGCCCCCTCCTATTTATCATAGTCCTCCAGGCAATAACGGAGGAATTCAAGACAGGATGCCCTTGGGAGCTCCTCTATGCTGATGACCTTGCTCTAATTGCTGAGTCGCTATCAGAACTGGAGGAGAAGTTTCAGGTGTGGAAACAAGGATTAGAATCGAAGGGCCTTAGAGTCAATCTAGCTAAAACCAAAGTCGTAATCAGTAGGAAGGTAGACAAATCACAAACGCCTTCAGGTAGATGGCCCTGCTCGATCTGTAGAAAAGGTGTAGGTAGAAACTCTATAAGATGCACCAAGTGTAAGCTATGGACACATAAGAGATGCAGCAATGTCAAAGGAAGGCTAACTAGGAAGATGGTTTTTGTATGTGGCAGATGCTCAGGAACAATAAACACTGAAAATGCTCTGAGACCAACTTCCGTCTCTTTCCAGGGAGAAAAACTAGAAATAGTTGATAGTTTCCGTTACCTAGGTGACCAAGTCAGCAGCGGGGGCGGGTGTGCTGAAAGTGTAACTGCTAGAGTAAGAATAGCTTGGGCAAAGTTCAGAGAGCTCTTACCTCTGCTGGTGACAAAAGGCCTCTCACACAGAGTAAAAGGCAGACTGTATGATGCATGTGTACGAACAGCCATGCTACATGGCAGTGAAACATGGGTTGTGACTGCTGAGGATATGCGTAAGCTCGCAAGAAATGAAGCCAGTATGCTCCGATGTATGTGTAATGTCAGTAGTCATACTCGGCAGAGTGTAAGTACCTTGAGAGAAAAGCTGGACCTAAGAAGCATCAGTTGTGGTGTGCAAGAGAGACGTTTGCACTGGTATGGGCATGTGGCGAGAATGGATGAAGATAGTTGTGTGAAAAAGTGTCACACCCTAGCGGTTGAGGGAACCTGCGGAAGAGGCAGACCCAGGAAAACCTGGGACGAGGTGGTGAAGGCACAACCTTCGAACTTTAGGTCTCACTGAGGAAATGACTTGAGACCGAGACCTCTGGAAGTGTGCTGTGCGCGAGAAGACCCGGCAGGACAAGTGAGTTCATAACCCATGGCCTTCTACATGGGATGGAGCCAGCCTACGTATGCATACCTTCCCTTCTTGGGACACAAAACTCTACTTGTGAAGACCTGTTGAGGCAAGTGAGGATCAGAATCGAAATTGATCAATGGAAATTGCAGATGTGTTACCAGTGCCAGTGGCAGGTAAGAAAACCATCCGTTCGTGACAATTGCCAGCGTCGTCCCGTCTGGCCTCGTGCCGGTGGCACGTAAAAAGCACCATCCGTTCGTGTCCGTTGCCAGCCTCGCCTGGCCCCCTTGCCGGTGGCACATAAAAAGCACCATCCGTTCGTGACCGTTTGCCAGCTCTGGCACCTGTGCGGGTGGCACGTAAAAAGCACCCACTACACTCACGGAGTGGTTGGCGTTAGGAAGGGCATCCAGCCGTAGAAACACTGCCAGATCTGACTAGGCCTGATGAGCCTTCTGGCTTCACAGACCCCAGTTGAACCGTCCAACCCATGCTAGCATGGAAAACGGATGCTAAACGATGATGATGATGACAGAACCATGAACTTCCGCAAGTCAGCAAGACAAATAGGAGTTATTTTTTAGACCTGTTAGTATCAAAAATTAGCATAAAGCCCTAAAATTCCAGGGGATGGGGTATATCTCAGATATCAGAGGACCTGGAAATCTGAGATTTGGCATGACTTAGACATTAGAAAAGAAGTAATATATCTACTTAGTTTGAAAGAAATCTGAGGTGATCGTCGTGTTTTCTGATTATGTTTGGAATGACCGTGTGTGTGTGTGTGTATACATATTCATTTAATATTTGTTTTACTTTGATGTTTTTATTATATTGCAGATTGATGTGAACAGCCTTGAAGCTAACATCAGTTATTTGCAATCAAAAAACTTTTCTTTTGATGGAATTGGGCGCATAATTACCATTGCTCCTCGATTTCTTTTGATGTCAGTTTCTGCCTTGGATGGCAAACTTGGATACTATCAAAATTTTTTCAAGCTAGCAGGTATCTATGAATTTATGAGATGCTGATGTTTAATTTTTTATCATTATTATTAATATTTTTTATTATTATTAATGCAGTGAGCTGGCAGAATCATTAGCATCTGGGGAAAAATGCTTGGGAGCATTTCGTCTCTATGTTCTGAGTCCAAATGCTACTGAGGTCGACTTTGCCTTTCATCTTTTCAGGGTCAATAAAATAAGTACCAGCTGAAAACTAGGGTCGATGTAATTGAATTACCCTCTCCCCTGAAGTTGTTGGCCTTGTGCCAAAATTTGAAATCATTATTATTGGATGGGACTTTGATCAATTTGGATCAATCTAAAAGCTTCAATAGGGTCAACCACCAATACTTGGCTGCTGTCCTCACGGCGGCCAGTTTCGGTCCCATTTTCCATGGCTGGATAGCTTTTGTACAGCAACATTTGCTTGGTAGTTCAGATGAATGAACATCACGTGTTCGCTCCGTCAAGGATGCCCACTCTCATCTCTTCTGTATGAACTGGCTTTAGAGCCACTACTGTGGAAATTGGAGGTGTTAAGAGGCATCTCACATGAACTAGGACATGAGAGAACTGTGTCAGACAGCAAGCACAAAGACCTGGTCTGCACTGCTCTAAAAGAATATGAGGTGGTGACAGGGGCAAAAATTAATGAGGAAAAGTCAGTGGGTCTGTAGCTCAGCACCAGGAGAGGCAGGTCCATGCCATCCAATAAGGTCACAGGACGCTCGGCAGAAAGACCAGATAAATTTCTCAGGGTCTACTTCAGTCCAGATCTCCAGATGGCAAAGAACTGGGACAAGGTGATGAGCAGGGTGGTCAATCTCACCCAGAAAAGGGCCAAGAGAAAGTTATCCCTGAAAAGCCAGGCAGAGGTGGTAAATGCACACATCACCTCCATCATATATCTGACTGTCATGCCTTGCCCCAGTTTACGTCTGACCAGACTGGAGTGTGTATTCCACTGGTCAGGCACTCCATTTGCTGTCAACACTTGCTGAACAGAGGGTTGGGCACACTGTTGATGCAGAGACATGTGCTGAGGCTGCAACATCTCCAGAGATTCCTGAACGGTGGTTGCCTTTTGTCAGAGAGCTTCCCACAGCTTGTCTCTTTGTCAGAGCTGTGGTCCTGGATCAAGTGTAAACCAAAGCGAGGCACCTAGCACCCAGAATGTTGCCAGGTGTTCAGCCACCTATCAGTCAGGCAATGCAGCCACTGGCAATTCTACTCAGGCTTTCTATAGAGGATTAGTGGCAGGCAAGTGTGTCAGCATTCTTGGGGAAACTCTGGACATCAACGACAATGAGCTGGCTGGTTTGTTCTGGAGGATTTTTGAGCTGGGGCCTATGGATAACTTCTAGAAATCCCTGACCTGGCCAGTTCGGGGTAAACTCTAGACATGGAAGTGCTGTCAGCTGAGCCTTTATGTCAAACACTTGCTGTCACGTGTAGGACAGATCTGGCTCTCAGCTGAGTCCATTGTGAAGATTGCCCTGCCACCTTTCTTTGACCGAGAAGGGCAAGCAGTGTTACTTTGTCTGGTAGCCTTAGCGAAAGGGGTTTTATGGTGAACCAAATTGAATAGGCTGAAGACAAACACTTTCCTCTTCGGCCAAACCCTCGACTTTTTCAAGTTCCAATTGAAAAGGAAAGTGAGTATAGAGAGGGAAGGGTTGCCTCCCAGCAATTTTATCAAAAGGTGGGTGAATGTAGTATGAATAGCCCAAGTGAATGGGCCTACTCTAAGCATAAGACTAGATCAAGGTTAGAAGAAGAGGAGAGAGCACTTGCCCTAGAGATCAGGATGATTGTGGTTTTGTGGGGTTTCCCTCTTTTGAAGTTTTTACTTGTTAATAACTTTTATCATTTTCCTTTGTTTACACATTCTAATTCCACTTGTTTTGCATTGTCTTGTACCATCCTCAATCTTTTATATGAACCTTCAGTGATTAATAAAGAAAAGATTATTATTATTATTGTCATCATTGAGTGTGGGAGCAGGGCATGCCATCAAAGTGACACAGGGGTACAAATATACGAAGCCCAATATACCCATCATGACTACCCATCTGATAAGGGTACACCAGGCACATGCATCATAACCATATGTGCGCAACATGGTGAATTCGTATCAAGATAAGCAACACATGACCTTGCAGGTGGGCCCAGTTGGAATTTTCTTTAGGTCAAGTAGCTGATCCCACTCAAAAGGTCTCTGAATAAGAGTTGTTTAAGGATATTGAATGAAACACCCATATTTCCAAAGGTGAATTATTGAAACCCCAAAGAGTTCCTCTCGACACATGGCTATGATGCTCCTTCACTACTTCTGCTCATGACCAGAGATGCACATATCGTCAGCAACAAAGTACCAGTCAATTTACCTCCTCCCCTGTGCCTAGAGCAGAAAAAGTTATTATTGGACAGCCAACAGAATTGTTAACATGCCAGATAAAATACTGCTTAGCATTTTGTCTGTATTTATGGTCTGAGTTCAAATTCTTCCAAGGTTGACTTTGCCTTCAAGGTCAATAAAATAAGTACCAGTTGAGCACTGGGGTCGATGTCATTAAGCCCCCTTCCCTGAAATTTCAGAAAAGACTATTATTATGATATTTCATCCATCTTTACGTTCTGAGTTCAAATTCCACCCCACTGGGGTCTATGTAATCGACTTACCCTTCCTCGAAAATGCTGGCCTTGTGCCAAAATTTGAAACCATTATTATTATTATTATGGTGGTGGTGGTAAAAGTTACAATAATCCTACATTTAATAAGCTATGCAAAAAGCTCTGGTGCTGGGGTCACGTAAAAAGCATTTGGTGACAAGTGCCACGTAAAAAGCACTGGTGATGGTGCCATAAGCACCCAGTATATTCTGTAAACTGGTTGGCATTAGGAAGGGCATCCAGCTGTAGAAACCAAGTCAAAACAGACTGGTTATATAATCATAAAACTCAGTCCTATTTCATGGATTTCCTATTCATATCAACTCATTTTCGTAGGTTTTCTATTAGATTTCCATCCAGGAATTGTTCTGGGCACCACAGTACTTAGATGTTCCTGCTTTTAATGAATTCCTTGATTATTCCAGGGGTATTACTTTAGAGTGTCATGCAGCAAAAATTGACGACTGGCCTAAATGACTTTTGTCATCGGAAAACATAGTCGACTGTAAGATCTTTTGTTCATGAAACCTTTGATCACAAAAAGGGAACAATCCTTTTTCCATATATGTAGCCCCAAACCATGATATTGCCACTATGATGTTATGTTGAAGATATCCACAGCATAGTGAGCTAACAGTTACTCAGCATTCAACTTCAATAGCAATGGCTCAAAAAAATTCATTTCAGTTAATGAAGTTCTTCAGATTTTCCTCTGAAGAGCAAAATACATCAATGCCTACTTTGTTTTAAACAATGTATTCCTTCTAAATATTGGATTTCTTTGATACTCTCATCTATGCCTTAATCTGTCTAGCCTATCTATCCACCTATCGATCTGTCCACCTGTCTATTTATCAATCCACGTATATTTCTATCTCACTGTATCAACCAAACTATCAATTTGTGAGGGATTGTGTTGGGGTGGTGGGGGATAGTTATATGCATGATGTCCACCTTATAGGAGTGTACATGAGTGCATTGGTGTGTCTTGGTCAAACTCTTTTTACCGGGCCCAAGGGCATTGGTGGAAGGTCGAGGCAGGGGACCTGTGGTTATAGTCATGATGGGGCACTCAGGTACGATAGAATGTACTTCCTTTCATGCAGGCAAGGATTAAATACCTCACTGCTGCTATTTAGGCAAACATCCAGGCATTGGGTACCTTTTAAAATCGCTCTCTTCTCAGTCAGGTATAATTTGCACTTCCTGCTACTATTGAAGTACTTGCATCTCTCAAGGATCTTCCCCTTTATGCTGTACTCTAGGGCACTTTCCTTCCAAGCCCAGGCATGCTTGGCTAGGGTTGTGCTGTTACAGCTCTCTGGGATGGTGAATGAGGACTAGTGGTTATTAAAGCAGGTTCTGAAGGAGCCTTCCGTTGCCCCCACATATATCCGCTCACTCGATTGTCCATTGGGTCTTGTTGCTGTTACTTCTGCCTTGTAAACAACTGTTTCCGTATCACATTGGCCATTTAGTGGACCAGTTGTGTTACCCCGACATGAACATCTGCCTCAGTCTCAGGTCTGGGACTACTTACTTTCAGGGATGTTGACTGGCACAAACTGATTAGATTTGGGGATTGATCCAGTACTGGACAAGGATTCTGGATTATTTTTTCCAGTTTTTTTACTTTATTTTTGAGAGCGGTCAGGTTCATTTTTAGTATTCTCGTTTGTGAGAGCAGTTGAGTTTATTTCAGATATTCTCATTTTAAAAATCACCTCCAGCTAATCATTGAGAGGACATTGATGTTGGTTTGGCGGAGGTTTGTGCTCTTTGAGTGCTCTTGTTGTTATGTAATTTTAGCTGATTGTGTTGAGTAAATTTCACTTTTATGGGCAGATAAATTTAATTAACAGGTGTAAAAGCAATAACATTATGGATAAACACTAAAATTGAAATTCTTAATGCATCTTACATGTTTGATTTGTTACTAAAATTATCCTAGATGGCAACTTTTACCACTTTTTAGGATGAGGTACATTAATTTGAATTAATTAAAATGTGGTGTGCAAGAGAGACAACTGCACTGATATGGTCATGTGGTGAGAATGGATGAGGATGGCTGTGTGAAAACGTGCCATACCGTAGTAGTTGAGGGAACCTGTGGAAGAGGTAGACATCGAAAATCAAATTCATTGACTGGCATCTGTGATAGTGGAGCGCTAAGAGTACCATACAAGTGAGATCATTGCATGAGCAACAAGCTGGCCTCTGTGCCGATGCACGTTAAAAACACCATTCGAGCATGATTGTTACCTGTGTCGCATTACTAGCACCTGTGCTGGTGGCATGTGAAAAAACATTCGAGCGAGGTTGTTGCCAGTGCCGCTGGACTGGCTCCTGTGCAGGTGGAAAGTAAAAAACACCATTTGACACTAAACATCGCAAGCAGTTTAGTGTCCAATGAAGGAAAGGCACACATAAGTGGACGGGTTACACCCCTGGCATAGGCCACAAGGTTATGGTCTCACAGCATATTTCCAGCGGTCCCGGTCACTAGTCATTGCCTCGGTGAGGCCCAATGTTCGTAGGTCATGCTTCACCACCTCATCCCAGGTCTTCTTGGGTCTACCTCTTCCACAGGTTCCCTCAACCGCTAGGGTGTGGCACTTTTTCACACACCTATCCTCATCCATTCTCGCCACATGACCATACCAGCACAGTCGTCTCTCTTGCACACCACATCTGATGCTTCATAGGTCCAACCTTTCTCTCAAGGTACTTACACTCTGCCGAGTATGCACACTGACATTACACATCCATCGGAGCATACTGGCTTCATTTCTTGCGAGCTTACGCATGTCCTCAGCAGTCATGGCTCATGTTTCACTGCCATGTAGCATGGCTGTTCGTACACATGTGTCATACAGTCTACCTTTTACTTTGAGTGAGAGGCCCTTTGTCACCAGCAGAGGTAAGAGCTCTCTGAACTTTGCCCAAGCTATTCTTACTCTAGCATTTACACTTTCAGCACACCCGCCCCCGCTGCTGACTTGGTCACCTAGGTAATGGAAACTATCAACTATTTCTAGTTTTTCACCCTGGAAAGAGACGGAAGTTGGTCTCAGAGCATTTTCAGTGTTTATTGTTCCTGAGCATCTGCCACATACAAAAACCATCTTCCTAGTTAGCCTTCCTTTGACATTGCTGCACATCTTATGTGTCCATAGCTTACACTTGGTGCATCTTATAGAGTTTCTACCTACACCTTTTCTACAGATCGAGCAGGGCGTTTGTGATTTGTCTACCTTCCTACTGATTACGACTTTGGTTTTAGCTAGATTGACTCTAAGGCCCTTCGATTCTAATCCTTGTTTCCACACCTGAAACTTCTCCTCCAGTTCTGATAGCGACTCAGCAATTAGAGCAAGGTCATCAGCATAGAGGAGCTCCCAAGGGCATCCTGTCTTGAATTCCTCCGTTATTGCCTGGAGGACTATGATAAATAGGAGGGGGCTGAGGACTGAGCCTTGGTGGACCCCTACCTCTACCCGGAATTCTTCACTGTACTCATTGCCAACCCTCACCTTACTAGCAGCGTCCCTATACATGGCCCGCACAGCTCTCACTAACCATTCATCTATCCCTAGTTTCCTCATTGACCACCAGATAAGGGATCGGGGGACCCTGTCAAAAACTTTCTCCATGTCAACGAAAGCCAGGTACAGGGGCTAGGTATTTCTCCTGCAGCTGTCTTACCAGGAATTTAACATCAGTAGTACTTTTCCCTGGCATGAACCCAAACGGCATCTCATCCAAACTGACTCTCTCCCTAATTAGTTGGGCTATGACCCTCTCCATGACCTTCATTACCTGATCTAACAGCTTGATACCTCTGTAATTATTTGTATCTAAAGCATCACCTTTACCTTTGTAGCAGTTGACTATTATGCTGCTACACCAGTCATTGGGTATGACTCTTTCGTGTATCACCTGGTTAACTATACAGGTGACTAGGCTATAGCCAACACTACCAGATATTTTGAGCATCTCTGCAGTAATTCCTGATAGGCCTGGGGCTTTCCCTGTCTTCATACTTTTAATTGCTTTATCTACCAAGGTACTGTCAACTCAGATAGCTGGTCCCTCTGTTGGGTCAACATTTGGCAGACTCTCTTTCTCCCATTCATTTTCTTTATTGAGCAACCTTTCATAGTGGTGTCTCCAAACCTCTCTCTTTGCATCCTCATTTAGCGCAAGTGAACCATCATCCATGCGGACACATTTCTCTCCTACAACATCACGATTCTCTCTCACACGCTGTCTTGCAACACGAAATACCTCAAGTCTTTGGTCCTCACGGCGCAGAACATTGGCAAATTTTTTCTTATCTGCTTCCCCTCTGGCTAAATATACCTGTCTCCTAGCTTCTCCTCAGGCAGTCTGATACAATTCCCTGCTACCACCATGGTGGTGATATATATATATATGGTAGATGAAAAGGGATTGAAGCCCATCATATATATATGATGAGTTTCATTTAGTTTCCGTCTGCTAAATTCACTCACAAGGCTTTAATCAACCCAAGACTTTAATAGATGGCTCTTGCCCAAGGTACCATGCAGTGAGACTGAACTTAAGACCTTGAGGTTGGAAAATCAATGTCCTAACCACAGAATCATACCTGTGCCTGTATACTTGTATCCAAATTTGCCTATGTACATATATCCAAAACTTACAGAACCATTTCAGAATATACACCCAGCACTTCCAATATAATTGCTGCTCCAGCTTTAGTTGAATATATTGCAAACTTGATGCAGTGTGTTGACTCGTGTAATGCAAGTGAATGCTGAAGGAACTGCGCAGTATCCCATATAGTTGTAGTCCAGATCAAAAGCAGGAATAGATTGTCTGTTACTTTAAGTTATTCATATGCCATAAGTTTAACTAAAACTGACACAGACTTTAATATAATATAATTCCTGCTTGTATGGAATAAAGGATAATTAAAATCGAGGGGCCTTAGAGTCAACCTAGCTAAAACCAAAGTACTAATAAGTAGGAAGGTAGACAATCCACAAATGTCTTCAGGAAGATGGCCCTGCTCGATCTGTAGAAAAGGTGTAGGTAGAAACTCTATAAGATGTACCCAGTGTAAGCTATGGACACATAAGTGGTGCAGCAATGTCAAAGGAAGGCTAACTGGGAGGATAGTTTTTGTATGTGGCAGATGCTCAGGAGCATTAACCTCTGAAAATGTGCAGAAAACAACTTCCGTCACTTTCCAGGGGGAAAAACTAGAAGTAGTTGATAACTTCCGTTACCTAGGTGACCAAGTCAGTAAGCGGGGTGGGTGTGCTGAAAGTGTAACTGCTAGAATAAGAATAGCCTGGGCAAAGTTTAGGGAGCTCTTACCTCTGCTGGTGACTAAAGGCCTCTCGCTCAGAGTAAAAGGCAGACTGTATGATGCATGTATACGAACAGCCATGCTACATGGCAGTGAAACATGGGCTGTGACTGCTGAGGACATGCGTAAGCTCGTGAGGAATGAAGCCAGTATGCTCCGATGGATGTGTAATGTCAGTGTGCATACACGACAGAGCGTTAGTACCCTGAGAGAAATGTTGGACCTAAGAAGCATCAGCTGTGGTGTGCAAGAGAGACGATTGCGCTGGTATGGTCATGTGGCGAGAATGGATGAAGATAGGTGTGTGAAAAAGTGGCAATCCCTAGCAGTGGAGGGAACCTGTGGAAGAGGTAGACCCAGGAAAACCTGGGACGAGGTGGTGAAGCACGACCTTTGAACTTTAGGTCTCACTGAGGAAATGACCAGCGACCGAGACCTTTGGAAATATGCTGTGCGTGAGAAGACCAGGCAGGACAAGTGAGTCCAGCCCACTTATGCATGACTTTCCTCCCTTGGACACAAAGACCTGTTGAGGCAAGCAAAGTTGATATCAAACCTCATCCGACGACAGGCACCTATGCCAACCCCACTTTGCTTGCGAAGACCTGTTGGGGCAAGTGAAATCGGAATCGAAATTGAACCAATCCTATGACTGGCACCCGGCAGATGCCAGGACCCCTGGACTGGAGATATGTAAAAAGCACTATCCGAATCGTGGCCGATGCCAGCGCCGCCTCGACTGGATTCCGTGTCGGTGGCACGTAAAAAGCACCATCCGAAGCCAGTGCCGCCTCGACTGGCTTCCGTGCCAGTGTCACGTAAAATGCACCAATCCGACCGTAGCCGATGCCAGCCTCGCCTGGCACCAGTGCAGGTGGCACGTAAAAAGCACCCACTACACTCACGGAGTGGTTGGCGTTAGGAAGGGCATCCAGCTGTAGAAACACTGCCAGATAAGACTGGAGCCTGGTGCAGCCTTCTGGCTTCCCAGATCCCCGGCCGAACCGTCCAACCCATGCTAGCATGGAAAGCGGACGTTAAATGATGATAATGATGATGATGATGAATTTCATGTTTTTTCAATAATTTAAATTCAAATTAGACATTCTGTGTAATGTTTTACTTCTAGAATGAAATATAGGTCTGGTAGCTTTTTCTGAAACTGTTATGTTTTTCTATTCAATGGTTCCTTTTGTTAATCCATTCCTTCTCTGACAGGTAATCAAATCCGAGAAGTAATATGCCAACAACCGAAACTTATCACATATGACGTCAAAGCAATTAAAGTAAGTAATGGATATTATTTTTAATTACAAATTAGATTAATTTTAAAATTCAATTTCTTGTAAGAAGAGTTTTAAAGCTAGTGTTTGAAGTCACACTAGTGTTTCTTTTATATAGGCTTGAAGGCTTACAAGCTATAGGAAACAAGAACTTATGGCCTTTGTGTCTTTTCTGAGGACATCTGTCATAACAAAATTGTCCTTATGCTTGATAAAAACATTGTTCTTTATACAGTACAAGAGTACTAAATATTTGACTTTTAACTCAGGAGTTTCTATGTCACTCCTGGCCTCTACATTTGCCCAAAACTTATCCCTAATTAAGAAATTATATAGTCCTGTATAGTTATGCAATTTATTATCTTTACTTGCCATAAATTTTCACTTTCTATCATATTTTATTTTTCAGGCAATCCATTTTGAAATGAAAGAATTTCTTGGTTTCACAAATTCAGATCTACAAAAAATATTTTTGTTAGCTCCAAAAGTTTACTTTTCCAGTAAGCACAAATGATTTTTTTTTCTTTCTAATACTGGGGTTATTGTTTGATCAAACAAACTTATATCATGTAAGCAGTCGGTCAAAGAACTTGGTATGATACATAAAATATTTCAGATATACCATGCTTCTGGCTGGTTCATGATCTCTCTGGAAACATAGATGTGGAGCAATTTATCATATAGTGCACTATGGAAATTTGGGCATGCTGTATTTCCTTTAGTTTAGATTAACTCTTTAGCATTCAGATTTCTTTTGTCAACGGTGATGCTTATTTATTTACATTGCTTTGAATTAATCCTGCATTACCTTGTAGCTTCAAGATTTCGATGTGGTTGTTTAATTTTAGAATGACATTGTAAGGTAGGTGAGAAGCCACATGTGGCCACTTTGCACATATAACAGGTAGAATATTTGGGCCTGATAAGTGCCATAAGAGAGATAAAGTGAACTTGATTACAACAGTAATCAACACACATATGAGTATTGTCTTTGAGCTACTGAGGTTACTGATATTATTTGGGGGATATTCTAATCTGAGCAAAAAGAATATTGTTCTAGAATGGTGTTGTTATAGTATTTTTAGTAACATGAAGATGGTATTTTAGAGATGAGGCTTAACCTTTGTCATTAATTCAGCTGATATTTTTAATGAGATTTTTATTCAGTTAAGTTTCTTCTGTAGTGTAGTATTAATAATTATATATTTTTCTACAATTAAATTTGTCCTCTTGAAATATCAACTAAAAATATATATCATCACCATCATCATCCAGTATCTGTTTTCCATGCTAGCTTGGGTTAAACAGTTTGATTGGGGCTGGTAAGCTGGAGCACTGCAACAGGTTCCACTGTCTGTTTTGGCTTGGTTTCTAATGCCAGCCATTCCACAGAGTGTACTGGGTGTCTTTTACATGTCACCAGCACAGGTGCCTTTTATGTGACTGGCACTGGCCATGACCATGATTCCACTTAGCTTGACATGTCTTCTCAAGCACAGTGAATCACCAAAGGTCTCAATCACTTGTCATCGCTTCCATGATACTCAACATCTAAAGATCACACTTCACCAGTTGTCCCACCTCTTCATAGGTCTACTTGTAATTATTAAATTATATTAACTTCATTTTTTTTTTCTTGCTGTGCTTCAGATCAGATTTTGTGCCTATAATGATATTTGGTGGCATGTAAAGGCCTCGAGCCCGTGGCACGTAAAAATCCTCGTGTCGGTGGCACGTAAAAAGCACCATCCGTTCGTGGCCATTGCCAGCCTCGCCTGGCCCCCGTGCTGGTGGCACATAAAAAAAGCACCATCCGATCGTGGCCGTTAGCCAGCCTCGTCTGGCACCTGTGCCGGTGGCACGTAAAAAGCACCCACTACACTCATGGAGTGGTTGGCATTAGGAAGGGCATCCAGCCATAGAAACATTGCCAGATCAAACTGGGCCTGGTGCAGCCTTCTGGCTTCCCAGACCCCAGTTGAACCGTCCAACCCATGCTAGCATGGAGAACGGACATTAAACGATGATGACAATTTGGTGAGCTGTAAAATGTTTGGAGCAAGAACTTTTATAAAAGTGTTTACAGTATTATAGCAGAAAGATTGATGTCATTTTTATTTTAGCTTTTAATGAAACTTTTTAAAATAGATTATGTGAAAGTTTTAAGTAATACAGTTTGTCATCTTTTCCTCTTTAACCACATTTTGTTATTGTTTCTGTTCTGTTGTTTTTCAGATAAATATCTTCTCACTAATAAATTTGAATACCTTCATCATGAAATGGGCTTGAATCATGTACAATTAGTTCAATGGCCAGGCATATTCCGAACACGCCTTTTCAAAATTAAGGAACGGCATCAATTTTTGAAACACCTTAAACGAAACCAGTATGATCCATGCAAAGAGAACTATGTATCATTAAAAGCTTTGGTCACTAAGACTGATAAAGAATTTTGCACAACCGTTGCTAAATCTTCTGCAGCTGAGTTTAACCAATTTCTAAAAACATTGTAATTTAAAGCATTGAGTGTGACCAAATGTATAGAGACAAATTCTTAGAAGAGAATGTTAAAGCTTGTCAATATTTTAATAAATAACTTTGAACTTGGATTTTTTGGTTTTTCTTTACTTGATGTTCAGGTTATTTCTCTTGTTATTTCTCTTGTTATGCATAATTCAATGTTGAGACAATAGAGAAAGCAGCAGGGAGTAATTAGTAATGACTTGAGTTTGTAAATGAAGATTTTTAACAAAACAGTTGTCCAACGTGGTACACAGCCATGCAAGTATGGCTGTGTACCACGTTGGACAACTGTCCTCTATTGCAGCCTCACACTGATCAAAACCTTATGAGTAGATTTGGGAGAATGTCGGTGGCACGTAAAAAGCACCATCCGAATCGTGGCCGAAGCCAGTGCCACCTCGACTGGCTTCCGTGCCGGCGGCACGTAAAATGCACCAATCCAACCGTGGCCGATGCCAGCCTCGCCTGGCACCAGTGCAGGTGGCACGTAAAAAGCACCCACTACACTCACGGAGTGGTTGGCGTTAGGAAGGGCATCCTGCTGTAGAAACACTGCCAGATAAGACCGGAGCCTGGTGCAGCCTTCTGGCTTCCCAGATCCCCGGTCGAACCGTCCAACCCATGCTAGCATGGAGAACGGACGTTAAACGATGATGATGATGAAACTGAAATGAGCTCATCATGTATATATATATCTGTGTGTCTGTGTGTGCGCATGTATAAATGTCTCCAGTGTTGACATTGTATCATCATCATTTAATGTCCATTTTCCATGCTGGCATTGGTTGGACGGCTTGTCAGCCAGGGATCTGTTCTGGCATGATTTCTATGGCTGGACCCTTCTTAACACCAACCACTTTACAGAGTGAGCTGGGTACTTTTTATATGCTCCCAGTATGGGTACATTCATGCAGCAATGGTATGAGGGCATTTAACAGGGCACCAACACCTGCAAACGACATGCCTCTATGTATGGATAACGGATTTTACTTATCTTGACGTGTCTTCTTAAGTACACTAAATTGCCACAACTCCCAGTCCCTTGTCATTTCCTCAGTGAAGCCCAGTGTCTGAAGATCCTTTCTCACTACTTTGTCTCACATCTTGGTTTACTCCTTCCACAGGTTCCCTCCATAATTAAAGAACAGCATAAGTCTCACCATCTCACAGGCAGAGGCATTCATTTCCAATCTACTTTGTAAAACATCTGGCCATGGAGAAATATTACTTTGCTTAGAAATAGATGAGTGTTGGTAACAGGAAGAGCACCTGGTATGATAAAGTTTTAGAAGAACATAATTCACAGAAATACCCACCTAAGAAAACTCAGAAACCTTATCAATGATTTTAATATTGACTACTACAAGCATATTATATGTAAGAAGCTTAATAAGGGATATAAAATTATGCTATTTTCCATCTTGGATAATATCAACTTGGAAGGACTCAGAATTGTTGAGGACTTGGTATTCAAAACCCAGTCTACCTAAACAACCTCAGATTACCTTGAAGGACCCTCTCTCTCTCTTTCAGAGAGGCACTGAGCAGCTATACGCACACATACACACATGGCAGTAACTTCCACCTACCAAATTCAATCACAGAGCTTCGGTTGGCTCGGGGCTATAGTAGACCATAAACTGAATTCCTCCTTTAACTCTGTTATTAGGTTGATTAGTCCATCCAAATCTGACATAGGTCACATTAACAAAATCATTACAGATAGGATATTCCCCACATAGAGAAACCTTGTGAAACTGTTGACTGATTTAAAAATTCATCTAACAAAATTTATGCAGATAGATACTGAATCCTATTAATCCTTCATCATGAAGAACTCTATCTATGAAGGATGTTGACGTAATTTTAGCAGCTACGAAAACAGTCACTTTAGATTGACAACTTGTGGGCTTGTAAAAACAGGTTAGAAAACTTCAAAACTATGGGCACAAGTGACTCGGGCCCAGGTTATTGATGTGGTAGATTTGTACATATTGCATAATATTAAGAGTGTCTTCACTGATATAGGAGGTGGACTGAAAGAGTTGATGCCCTACTCTTATTCTGTAGGTTTAGCAAAGTTGATCTAGAACACACAACTAAAAGAATCAGAAATATTTTCAGTAGTAATGGTCTATCTGTTACTATAGATAGGGACATTATAATGACACAGATATAATGCTGACCTCACTATGGGTTTGTAGTCTTACCACTAACACAGTACATGAACTGAAACTTTAATCAACAAGAGCCATCATCAAATCCATAGTAAATAGTGCATCCACAAGAATATCTAGACTATTGGTACTTATATCCTAATGCAGAATGCCCAATACTATAATGACACTGGGTATGTAGAGAAGATCTCTCATCTTCCCACAGGGTGCATGCACTTGTTCTACCCACCACCTCCAGAAGCCATTTAAATCAGAATGTACTAGATTTGGTCTTACATCAGATAGCAATACGATAGATCACATCGGTAGTGGGTTACAATGTTTACATTCAGCAACTGAAGTTGTAAACAAAATAGATCTCATAGAACCCCTTTTGGTACCCTGTCCTAGATGAAGGATCACATCCAACACCATTAAACCAAATAAAGAGGTGAAATTAGATCTTCCACATAGAAAGTATAAGAATAGGTTACATAAAAGGAGAACAGTTTGGTTTACCTCACCTTTGTGTGGAATATTGCTAGAGATATACATGGCATCTTCAGATCCCTTGAATACCATAAAATATTCAACAGACACACTATGAAATTATCTTACTCAGCCACACCAAACTGCTTTGAATGACAGGAAACTGAACCCTAGGACAGCTTCTGGTAAAATGTTAACCCCAGTTTGGTTCAACACTAGTGGCTCTGAAAGGCAGCTTCCAAGGGAGCATATGGTACCTATAATTCAGTCAAATCTGGAAATTATACTGAAACCCTGTTAAGTAATTTTAGAATCGCTTCTAATTGTTTGCTTGATAATCAATGCCTTAGGAAGAATATAGTTTATAAGGACACTGTTTCTATTAATACTAAACCTTTCCATTACATTGGAGCTTACATAATCCCAATTTAAATGAAGATATAACCAAACCCACTAGTTTAAGAACATTGATAAGCATAAATCTACATCTTTGGCTGAGCTGGTATGGGACTTAAAACTGGGGAAAGTACCATACAAAATTTTCTGGTTTGTGGTGAGAACTGATTTCCTGTAAATGGGCAGAGGCAGGGAGTGCAACCTATGTTCATTGGAAGCACTATAAAACCATATACACTAAGGGTAATATTAACAAATGTAACATGGTTTTGATATGATGCCGGCACAAATACATTACCTTTGCAAAACTCACAGGATTCATATTTGTTTCTCCCGCCATTCATGTACTTTAACCCCCTAAACAGATCTATTAACAACTATAATGAAATTTCCCTGTTGTAAACCCACTGCCCAGTTTGTTGGTTATTGTTGGAGGCCTACTACTTCCATCATCAATATCCTGAGTCACTTAGCCCTATCATTTAGTCAATAATTCAATAACCAATACATACTGTCTCTAACTTCACCACTGTATAGGAACATCAATCAAATAGTGCTCTGTCCTCAATTTAGTACTTACTTTTTTCCATGTGTGTTAAGCAGCTTGCTTACCAACCACATGGTTCCGGGTTCAGTCCCACTGCATGCGTCTTGTACTATAGCCTCGGGCCAACCAAAGCCTTCTGAGTGGATTTGGTAGACGGAAACTGAAAGAAGCCTATCATATATATGTATGTATGTATGAGGGTGAGTTAAAACGTAATGCCATTTTGTTTAGGACAGGTATAACTGCCAACACAGGAACATGTATCATACATCAAAATGAAGCTGGTCCTCTGTGGATCAGATCCCTACTTCTCAACATAGTCACCATTTCTCTCAATAGCAATGTTCCACCTTCGAATGAGAGCATGTATCCCTGCCCCGAAAAAAATTCTGTTGACTGTTCTTTGAGCCACTTCTTCAGTTTTCACTTCCTCGTCACTGGAATAATGTTTGCCTCTCAAACCCTCTTTCAAGAGGCCAAAGAGATGATAGTCTGAAGGAGCTAAATTGTAGAGAAACTTTTCCCGCGTCCAGAAAAACCTTATACCTACAGATTTTATGCTAAGACTTTATTGCAGAGTACAGACTACAATGCATCAGGGAAACTACAACAAAATCATTTCATTATTTTACTACAATGGCCAGGTGTGGGGCTGTGTGGTAAGAAGCTTCCTTCCCAACCACATGGTTCCAGTTTTGGTCCCACTGCGTGACACCTTGGACAAGTCTCTTCTACTGTAGCTTTGGACCAACCAAAGCCTAGTGAGTGGATTTGGTAGACGGAAACTGAAAGAAGCTTGTCATATATATATATATATATATATATATATATATCGTATTTATATAAGCTTAAAACTTATAGTATCACTGTGCAATGACTAAGAAAAATAGTCTAATAATAGGGCATATAAGCCCTCAACAGAAAAAAGTAGGCTTTTCTATCCATGTGGGACTCCAAATATTTTCCTTAGTCATTGCACGGTGATTGCTTTAAGCTTATATAAAAACACCATTATTATTATTTACAGGATTGTAAAACTCAGCACCGTATAACAAAAGCATAAGTCCTGGGGTTGATTTGTTTGACCAAAAACCCTTTAAGGCCGTGCTCCAGCATGGCTGCAGTCAAATGAATGAAACAAGTAAGAGATAAAACATATTTTAAATGGATATGTTATAAATGTTCCTTATCGAAGCAAAAAGCCTGAAATTTTGAAGGAAGTGAGGCAGATGATTTCATTGACACCAGTATCACATTGGTACTTTACTTTATCAGCCCTGGAGATATAAAAAATAAAGTTGACTTTGGTGAGATTTGAACTCAGAATATAAAGATCTAGAACAAATAGTGCTAAACATTTTTTTTTTTCCAAATCCTTAAATGATTCTATGAGTGCCACGTTTGGGTGTGTAATAAGATCAAACAGCATATTCTGGTATTATCAAAAGACCCCAGAGAAGTGTATTGGCAGATCATTAGAACATTAGAAAAAGTACTTTGCAGTATTTATTCCAGCACTTTATGTTCTGAGTTCAAATCTTACCAACCTCAACCTGACCTTTATCATCCCTCCAGAGTCAAATAAAAAATGTGCCAGTCCAGTCCTAGGGTTCATGCAATTGACTAATCCCCTTCCCTGAAAGCTGTTAGCCTTGTACCTAAACCAGAAATGTTAATCAGACCTACTCAGTGAAGCACATACATCACTGTACTTACTAAAGTATTGATAAGTGATTCACTGAGTAAATGTAGAGGAGGTGTGGAAATTAGTATATAAGTGCACTTGTGGAAATTAGTATATAAGTGCACTTGTGGAAATTAGTATATAAGTGCACTTGTGGAAATTAGTATATAAGTGCACTTGTGGAAATTAGTATATAAGTGCACTTGTGGAAATTAGTATATAAGTGCACTTGTGGAAATTAGTATATAAGTGCACTTGTGGAAATTAGTATATAAGTGCACTTGTGGAAATTAGTATATAAGTGCACTTGTGGAAATTAGTATATAAGTGCACTTGTGGAAATTAGTATATAAGTGCACTTGTGGAAATTAGTATATAAGTGCACTTGTGGAAATTAGTATATAAGTGCACTTGTGGAAATTAGTATATAAGTGCACTTGTGGAAATTAGTATATAAGTGCACTTGTGGAAATTAGTATATAAGTGCACTTGTGGAAATTAGTATATAAGTGCACTTGTGGAAATTAGTATATAAGTGCACTTGTGGAAATTAGTATATAAGTGCACTTGTGGAAATTAGTATATAAGTGCACTTGTGGAAATTAGTATATAAGTGCACTTGTGGAAATTAGTATATAAGTGCACTTGTGGAATTAGTATATAAGTGCACTTGTGGAAATTAGTATATAAGTGCACTTGTGGAAATTAGTATATAAGTGCACTTGTGGAATTAGTATATAAGTGCACTTGTGGAAATTAGTATATAAGTGCACTTGTGGAAATTAGTATATAAGTGCACTTGTGGAAATTAGTATATAAGTGCACTTGTGGAAATTAGTATATAAGTGCACTTGTGGAAATTAGTATATAAGTGCACTTGTGGAAATTAGTATATAAGTGCACTTGTGGAAATTAGCTCATAAAAAATGTGGGACCATGTGCAAGTGTCTTTTATTATAGCATCAGGCCAACTAAAGACTTGAGTAGATTTGGTAGATGGAAACTGAAAGAAGCCCCTCGTGAGTGTGTGTGTGTGTAAGAGTCTTTGTGTCTGTTTGTCCTCACCACTGCTTGACAACAAGTGTTGGTGTGTTTACATCCCCATAACTTAGTAGCTCAGCAAAGGAGACTGATAGAATCAGTACCAAGTTTAAGAAAATAAGTACTTAGGTCAATTTGTTTGACTAAAATTCTTCAGGGAGGTACCCCAGTATGGCCACAGTCTAATGACTAAAAACAAGTAAAAGTTAAAGGATATTTAAGTAATAAATCATCAAAAATAATTATGCTGTGAGAAAAAGATATGAAATGAATTGACAATTTCTCTCAGTGATTAGCTGTGACTGATTTTATTAATGAATAAAATTATAGTTGTAATTAAATTATAACTGCAGGTAAACCATTTTAGGTTATAAAATTTACATAAATTTATTTATTCATTATTTTTTGATTCATGGTTGAAATAAATTTATTGAATAATAAAAAGAAAAATTACATTATTTACTGATATATGATTTACATGTATTTTACTAAATATACCATTTTGACTTGCATCCAACAACAAACATCTCAGAGATGGATCACAGAACTAACACAACACATTTCCTCCTCATTTCCTCATCCAATTAATTATTACAGATTTGTTAAATATCTATTACAACCAATGAAATAACTCTTACATTGAACAACAAAACAATGGCACAGTATATTACGTCTTTAAGGTCAAAGTCCTGCTAAAGGCATGATGAGAGTTGGATTTCCTTGTGGAGGCAGGAGCTGTCTCTGGTCGGTAAATAGCTGGAAATTGCTGTCTGAACCAAATCTCATATTCTTCAATTGTAATATCAGTAATTTTTGCTCGACAAAATTCTATAGCAGCACTGATATCAGGACTGCATATATCCCAAGGTTCCAATGTTGAGAGGACTTTCAGGAACTTATAAGCACTTAACCTCTCACCAAATTTCACCTGAAGATCACATTACACAATTGTACATATTAGATTGTAATTTAAAAATATTTCTTGAAAAAGAAAAAGTACATTGAATTCTTTTTTATCTTGAAAGTTATAGGAATTAATCAAAGCTCTTTCTTGAAGGCAAAACATGGATAAGATTTCAAAATTATATATTCTTTTTATCAGAATGGTTTCTTTTTAGTTAGCATCCATTTTTCTAACCTAACAGAGATGACAAGGTTTTAGCAAATTAAAAGGTTTACATATTTTAATGGAATCAGTTCTTTTTATAAGTTGGATACACCTCCCGCTCATTATGGGTTAACCTCAAAGCAGTTATAAAACCTGTTGTTATTTTTAGAAACTGAGGCAATTTGGGTTTACAAGAAGTAATTGTCATTTAAGATGAACATTAAAAAAAAAAAAGAAAATATATAATTAACACTTAAATATTTCATTGATATCAATAATTAGAGTACCAATACATAGCAGGCTATAAATGAACATGCATATGGAGTCATATATTTCATAAGAAAAACTCAAACCCATATAATTGAAAAAGTTACATTATTATCAAGTTTGTTATTTGCATTAGTGGAGGCACAATGGCCCAGTGGTTAGGGCAGCGGACTCGCGGTCATAGGATCGCGGTTTCGATTCCCAGACCGGGCGTTGTGAGTGTTTATTGAGCGAAAACACCTAAAAGCTCCACGAGGCTCCGGCAGGGGATGGTGGTGATCCCTGCTGTACTCTTTCACCACAACTTTCTCTCACTCTTACTTCCTGTTTCTGTTGTACCTGTATTTCAAAGGGCCGGCCTTGTCACTCTCTGTGTCACGCTGAATATCCCCGAGAACTACGTTAAGGGTACACGTGTCTGTGGAGTGCTCAGCCACTTACACGTTAATTTCACGAACAGGCTGTTCCGTTGATTCAGATCAACCGGAACCCTCATCGTCGTAACCGACGGAGTGCTTCCATCATTTGCATTAATTTATGTACTTAATGTATGCCTTCCATTTCTGGAGAAAATATCACTGATACAAAGTGATAACTATATAATCAATAAATTTGTCTGTCTAATATATATATATATATATATATGTCTATTAAATATTTTTTTAACTTGCTGTGGTATTTACAACCCAATGAAGTTAGAAAAGAAGAAGAAAATATAGGATACTTACAAAACTGAATTTGGAAAGCTTATGAAGTATTGCTTTATAATACCAGAGAGACTTTAAAGCTGACGGAATTTTCTCCTGAAGTTCCACAAACCTGATGCCAATGACAATAATGGTTTTAAACTTATGCACAATGCCAGCAATTTCTTTCTTTTCTTTTTCGTGAGCTACTTGATTACTTAAACACAATTATTTGGCTGATAATATATTTTATTGACCCCAAAAGGATGAAAGGCAAAGTTAACATCAGTGGAAAGATTAGAACTTAGAATGTGAATAATCCAAAAGAAATGCAGCTCAGCAGTTTGCTTGATACACAAATGAATGTCAGCTTGCTGCCTTAATAATAATAATAATAATAATGATGATGATGGTGACGGTGATGATGACGATGATCCTTTCTACTATAGGCACAAGGGCTGAAATTCAGGGGAGGGAGATAGTCAATTACATCAACCCCAGTACTTGACTGGTACTTATTTCATTGATCCCAAAAGGATGAAAGGCAAAGTTAACCCCAGCAGAATTTGAACTCAGAATGTAATGTAGAGACAGACGAAATGCTGCTAAACACTTTGCCTGGCATGCTAACAACTCGGCCAGCTCACCACCTTAATAATAATAATAATAATAATCAATTACAGCTGTACAAGAGTACAAGCTTCTTGAGGGAATGGTGTAGTAAATTTAATCAGCCCCCAGTGGTACTTATTTTATTGATAGAGGAAGTGAAGCTAAAAGTCAAAGCCAACCCAAGAAAGAGTTAACATTCAGAGCACACATTCAGAGCACTTGCCTAATAATATATCCTTACCAGAGTCTACATCTGCTGGCTTCTCAGTCTTTGATATCCATTCTTCTCTCCATCAGTTATCTCCTTATCACTCACTCCCTGTCTTTCAAGTAACTCTAACTCTCTTCTATTTATCTTCACACACTTGTCACCTTGAGTGAATGAACACATCAGAGAGTAGAGGGGAACTTCTGGCCTTATGAGATATAAGGAAGCCTCACTGGTGGTGGCAGCATGATAAAATGTACCCAGTGCACACAGTAAAATGATTGGCAAACAAGCAGGGACAACATGGTCTTACTGAGGAATGATAACATCTTTAGTGTTTGTGCCATGATAAAATGAATCCAGTACACTTTGTAAAGGAGTTGGTGATAAGAAGGGCATCCAGTTTTAGGGATCAACTAAAAAATGAAAGGTACTAGCAAGACAGGATCCTTTGAACCATCTTAGATGGCAGTTACTCTCAACAGGAGCTGACTTGGACCATGGCAACTATGGTCCAACTCATGCCAGTATGGAAAGCAAATATAAAAATTATGATGTTGAAAATGATGAAAGCCAGGGTTTGGGTGACTTGTAAATAGTAGTTCAAGAAAAGACTATTAAAACTGAGGTGTCTAATAAGCTTGTGTTCCTTGCAGTTGTGAAATACAACTCTTTGATTTATAATAGGCATGGAGGCTTAAACAAACTAAATATCTTATCTAAGAAGAGTGCCTGCAACAAGGGAAACAGAGGTTCAGAACTTCATCAAGTCTATCACTTTTTTCAGTAATAATTATGTTAATTTGCAACCCACAACTATCATTCGATGAATTCCTTAAATCTTTAATTAAACATCACATTAACCCATATGCTTTAATTTATGATTTTTCACATCATTATCATCACATGACTGCAGCCACTGCCACCACCATCATCCTTCACCTCTCCCTCCTCCTCCTCCTTTTATGTCCACTTCCCATGCTAGTCTATGGGCTGGACAGAAAACATGGAATGCCTCATCAATTTGAATGCCATCTATATACATCAGCTTTACAATAGGTTACCCTTTTCCAATAGCTATGAAGGTAAAAAAAAATTAATTTATAATATTAGAAATCTCAACTCACCAATTATTATCTGGAACAATCTTTTCATCAAATTTGTTGAACTGAGAAACTGTTTTCCTACGCATTTCATTCAGGACATGGCGGTAACTGAAATGGTCTGCTGATATTGCTCGATACTTGCTCTGACAGACTAACAAATTTTCTCTGCAATAATGAAGGAAATTCAAGCAATTCTTTTATATAAATATCTTTTGAGAAAACATATTAAATTGAGTAACATATCTACAATAAATAGGCTTTAAGCAATATTTAATTACTTCTCTATTTTCTCTAAAGTATCGTGCAAAGAAAACGCTTTATCTTCTTTTACATCTTCAAATTTTTGACGCAATAACTGGATGAGATTTTCTTGGTGATGCCTGGATTTAACTTCAGATGAACTACAAGGAGAAAGACGAAGAGAAGTAGGCAGTATTAAAGCAACTGTGACAGACTGGAGTGATGGAATTGTTATAGACAATACTTTTCATAATAGAAAAGATACAACAACTTTATTTTCCTGGCAGCTGTTTCAGAAAGAAACAGCTATACTAATGGCTCTCAGAAATGTAGGTCTGGACAACTAATATTTTTTAACTCCTAAGTGTTTGAAAAATACTTAAGTTCTTTCATAGGTCAGAAATTCTATAACAGAGCAATCACTGGAGAAATAATATTTACTGTAGAATCTGAGAAGTAAATAAAGGTAAATACACTACCTGGGTATGTAGGTATTACTAGAATAATTTACTGAAGTGAATGGTGAGAATATATTGAGTTATAATTCTACTAAACAAAAGTCTGTTTGAATAATACTCTGTAAACATTTGAGGTTGGCAGAAGTTGATATGAGGCAATGTCTAATAAACAGCATAAAAGTGAGTGGATTTTCCAGAAAATAAATATTGATAAATATCTGAAAAGTTCATAAGATCTCTTTAAACAGGAATCTAAGTGCAATTGTACTGCATTACACACGCTTACAAAACAACAGCTTTCAGATTGGTAAGTCTTAAAAATTTACTAAAGATGAGTTAAGACAAAATGTACCATTTAGAAAATAAGGGGAGATTTTACAAATTATTTAGGGAACATGAGAAAGAAAGAAATTCTTTCTATAGATAAGGAAGCAAATAGATACATCTTATAGATTGGAAATATGAAAAATAACTGAAGTTAAGAACAGCACATCAGCTAAAAATCTGAAATTTCAAAATATGTTTAAAAGGAGCCAGTAAAGTAAACCCATACATTGCAAAGATGAAGCAAGATTTAGGTAAATGCAAGAGAAAGACAACATTAGGCTAAAAGCTAAAAGAAATTTCTTACATAATTGTTGTACAATAAATACTAAGTCAACTCTCAAAGTCAACCAATCAAATAAATAAATAATACCAGTCATACAGGGAATTCCTGAAAGCAATTGACTATGTTGTCTCCAGCATAATCAAATAGGTAGTTATTCACTGGGCAATAAATAAATAAAACTAGTCAAGACAAATAACAGACACTATAACTACTTTGCAAAATCTGTGACTGGAAAACTCAGAGACAGCAGCTAACTGTCAGAGAAATCAAAACAAACCAGGCAACTACTATTTCAAAAGTTGGAGCTACAAAAGAATTTCTCTTTAGTGATTTCTCAGTCTCTTTGATTGGAACACTACTTTGAAAATGTCTGAGAAATTTTCAAAATATAGTAGTACCAGACCACTTATCTGACAAGCTCGGGACCAGATTTGCTGGTTTTCTAGAGACAGTCCAAGTAAATATTTAAGATATAAAATAAACTATGAAAAGTAAAAAGTTGTATTTAACAAATACAAATTAATAAGCTTTTAAAGCAGGGTCTGTTTGATATTTATTAATCCTCTTAAAAATTCTTTAAAATATATTGTACTAGACAGCATAAAGTTTATATGATGAAAAATAAATGAAGGACAGTAAGGAACATGGATTTTATTTAACAGAACCAAAATCGAAGTTGATCAACATCAATGGAAATTGCAGCTGTGATACCAGTGCCAGTGACAAGTAAGCGAACCATCCAATCGTGCCCGTTGCCAGCGCCGCCCCGACTGGCCTCCGTGCCGGTGGCACATAAAAAGCACCATCCATTCATGGCTGTTGCCAGCCTCGCCTGGCCCCCGTGCCGGTGGAACGTAAAAAGCACCATCCATCCATGGCTGTTTGCCAGCTCCATCTGGCACCTGTGCGGGTGGCACGTAAAAAGCACCCACTACACTCATGGAGTGGTTGGCGTTAGGAAGGGCATCCAGCCGTAGAAACACTGCCAGATCAGACTGGGCCTGATGCAGCCTTCTGGCTTCACAGACCCCAGCTGAACCGTCCAACCCATGCTAGCATGGAAAGCGGACGCTAAATGATGATGATGAGATACAGGTACAAATTAATGCAATTCTAAAGCAGGTTATGTTTAATATTCATTAATCTACTCAAAAAATTAAATAAGAAAACTTTTAATACACCATATGCAAAGTAACGAACTTCAAAAACAAGGTTTGTTTACTCAATTCAGGGTACAGTATATTGCACAGAATTCCTGGATTTCTGGAAATTCTTAACTCCTAGAAGTTGGATAAAAAGTCCAGTACTGTACAAGGATTTAATGATGAATATGAATAAAAAGAACATCTCTATTATAACTGGAGTAGTAGGCAACAGTTAAGCAAACATAGACATAGAATAGGTGGGGTCCCAGATATCATACACTTCAAACACACTCCAAAATAGTATTACTAAATGTAGCACACATACTTCAGAGAGTTCTGGCCTTAGGTTAAAGCAAATTTACAGCCAAAAAATAAATACTTTGCTTGAAACTGAGCTTCAAACAACAACAACAACAACAACAACCAGATAAAAGCATCAATCAACAACAACAATGATCATAAGACAGAAGAATATGCTCCCAGAGAATGAAAATCTGAAGATGTTTTGAGTTTCTGGTTTCAATTTTTTTAATTTCATATTTATTGCTGATGCCCAAGAAACACCACATCAAGTTATTCTCAGTAGCCCGAAACTTGGTAAATCTATATATATAAAACTGTAGTTGTGTGAGTGTCTGTCTCCTATGATTTAGATTCCTAACTCCTCCCACATTTTGCGGTGCAGTTTAACCAAATTTGGGTATCTTATAGTCGTGATTCATATCGAGCCCGTCTGAGTATTAGCGCGTGTCTACGATGAGCCTACGATTTTAAAAATAATTTAACATCATTTTTTATTCCATTTTAATGCATAATTTTTCGTGTGTCGATGGCGGCGGAGTTGGCGTCCACGCTCACAGCTGCACCTGTTTGCTTCTCCCCCTTCCCTCCCTCGTGAAGCTGTGGGGAAGGGAGTGTAAGGAAATCAACGTCGTAAAGCGTTGTCAAGGAGACCAGCGTTCTTTTAGAACAACGACTTCATGGCTTGAAGACACCAAAACAGAAATGGCTAAGAAAGCCCGAATTGGCATCTATAAGGGAAGTAACTCTCTAAAAATGCTTATATAGTTATTTCCCTTACAAACCCGAGCAACACCGGGCGATACTGCTAGTTATACATAAAACAAAATACTTCTAAGAGTCATAACACTTTAAATAAAACTGCTTATGATGTTAAACTGAGCACAAATAGACTATACTAACAATGCATACCAGTGTTACCCATGTGTTATGATGGAAGCACTCCGTC
Organism: Octopus sinensis; assembly: GCF_006345805.1. Lineage (NCBI taxonomy): Eukaryota > Metazoa > Mollusca > Cephalopoda > Octopoda > Octopodidae > Octopus > Octopus sinensis. The sequence continues at coordinate 166,657,835 of NC_042999.1, read as the reverse complement.
AGTTATGACGACGAGGGTTCCGGTTGATCTGAATCAACGGAACAGCCTGCTCGTGAAATTAATGTGTAAGTGGCTGAGCACTCCACAGACACGTGTACCCTTAACGTAGTTCTCGGGGATATTCAGCGTGACACAGAGTGACAAGGCCGGCCCTTTGAAATACAGGTACAACAGAAACAGGAAGTAAGAGTGAGAGAAAGTTGTGGTGAAAGAGTACAGCAGGGATCACCACCATCCCTGCCGGAGCCTCGTCGAACTTTAGGTGTTTTCGCTCAATAAACACTCACAACAGCCGGTCTGGGAATCGAAACCACAATCCTACGACCGCGAGTCCGCTGCCCTAACCACTGGGCCATTGCGCCTCCTGAGCACAAATAGACTATACTAGCAATGCATACCAGTGTTACCCATGTGTTATGACCTACAAGCACATTGTATGATTTGCTCCTTTCTTATGGGCAGAATCGGCATAGCTGATGTATAGTTGATGAAATAATGGAAGTTATTCTTTTGATAGTGAAGGGCGAAGGGAGATGATAGAAAGAAGAGGTAAAGGACAGAATTTCTGGGAAAACTTCCTTTTAAATTTATATTGAAGATCAGATTTTTAAATACACTCATCACAAACATAAATTACACAATAGTAAAAAGATCATTTCAATTGGGTTGGAGCTACAAATTTGCACGTGCACACTGCAAGAATTAACATAATTTGCACAGAAGTTTTACCTAGAGTGTGTGTGTGTGTGTGTGTGTGTGTGTGTGTGTCAAAGGAAGCTGTTTTATGGCATTCTTTCATTTGAAGAAGCAAAGTTGTCAACTCAACATATATGAGATCATATGATTGTTTGTTAATTTCCATAAAATTGGTTTAATTTCTGTATGCTTTGAAGAGAGCAGAAATTGAAAGAGAGGATAAAATGAAAAGGTGACATTTGCTTTGAAGTGAGAGGAGAAAGTGTAAGATGTATGTGTAATGGACGCACGTGTGTGTGTGAGAGAGAGAGAGAGAGAGAGAGAGAGAGAGTGAATGAAGGTGTGTGTTGTGATGTATGAAATTTTTTTGCATGTATGTGCAAGTGGCACTCACTCACTCTATCTCTCTCTCTCACACACTCACACATTATCTTTCATATACACATACATAAATAGGCAGAGGTAAAGAATACACACACCACCTGTTTTTGGCGTAACCCTAACTGTAAACACCAGGAGTGCATATTCTTGACCTTTACCTATAAATACACATGCATACATCTTTTTTTAAAAAAACTGATGTATTTTAATGCAAATTTTTTTGTTTGTGGCTTATTTTAATACAATATTTATGCGTACATTTTTATAAATGTTTGTCTGAATAGAATTCTATGCATGTGTAAAACATTGAACGAAAATGATACATTAGAAGCAAATCAAAATACTGTCTGGAAATGAACTCAAAATTGTGCGACCCAACCTAGTTGGCAAGGTTATTTTAGTTGTAAAAAAGAATTGTTGAGTCAAAAACATAGTTCATTTGGTAGATAGATAATAAGCAGCTTTCTTTATTATAATACACATGCGATTAATTCAGAGAAACATTACCTTCACATCGTCACTCTCGTAATGCAACACTTTGTAATTTTGGTTGAAATTGAAAGTGAGAAATTATTTTCATTCTGTAATGATACCTGATCATTGTAGAGAAGTGTATTTGAAATAACTATAGCTGGTTGTTGAGATAATGTAGAAAATATGTAAATGAAAATAAAGTTTATTTGACATGTGTAATTGATTTGATTGTTTTGAAAGGTGGGTGAGCTGGCAGAATCGTTTTGCTGGGCAAAATGCTTCAGCTGTATTTCGCCTGTCTTTACATTCTGAGTTCAAATGCTGCCAGGGTCAACTTTGCCTTTCATCCTTTTGGGGTCGATAAATTAAGTACCAGTGAGACACTGGGGTCAAGGTAATCGACTGCTCCCTCCTGCAAAATTTCAGGCCTTGTGCCTATGGCAGAAAGGATATGATTTTTCTGGTCTTGGTAAAAATAGAAATCATTTGACGACACCCTTTCGTTTGTAATTGACTATTCTGTTGCAGGTTCAATTTGAGGAATATTGAAATAATACCCATCTTGTCTATTCCACAGAATAAGATTATACTGGAGAGCATCATAAGAGGGATGAGTCTGTGGAACACATCTAAGGTTGCTATCTTGAACACGAGTGAGAATACCATGTTTCATGGGGATCACCAACCATAAGGATGGCTACTTCATTAGATGTGGGCTCACTAAAACAGCGTAAAAAGTTCTTTACTATAGTTTGCTATAGACGTAATGAACACAGAAACACACACACACAGACTCATAGAATTGATAATATTGAAAACAGCAAAACGGAATGTAGTCAATATAGGTGCAAAACATACTTTCTGTAGCATAGTTATGCTATAAAAAAATGGAAAGTCACCAGTTTAGCAAAAGTTAGTATGCATCACCAATATAAGAAAGTACATGAAGTCAACATTTATTTGGAACATGTACTAAATGTTATAAAATTCACAGGTGAATGAATGCCACAGTGAAGAAAGTGAGAGTCCAAGAAAATTCAGAAGGCATAATTCAATTTTTCATACAAAAATAACTTATTTTACAGTTTTGAAATGAATGCAGAACCAAGTGTATAAAAAGGAAGATGCTGTTTTTGAACTGTGTAACATTATAGGCTGTAGAATACTGAGTAATGCAGTAAAAAGGTTGTGCGATGCTCTCACAGTGATGAAGAATACAAGGACTGTTAAAAAAACATTATCTTGAAACTGGTTAGAAGGAGTGGGATAACATTTCTGTAATTATATTGAAAGAGCCGCTGAGGCTTTCTACTTTGCCAAGTTTCCAAATTTGTTATAATAAGCAGAATAGTTTTTTTTTCCAGATGTATTTGCGAGTATTGGGAGTGGTGCTAAATAAGCCAAACCTTCAAGTTGGCAGTTCTTGAAAGTGAACATTGTTTGTTTGTTTGAAATCCAGGGGCTGCAAGTAAACTTTCAATATCGGTGAGGAAGTTTGGGGACGGGGAAGTTACATACATAAAGTAAGAGAAAGAGACACACACATACACACACATGTACATTAATGCATACGTGATGCTTGTCTCTGTCTTTAGATGTGTGCGTGTCAGTCACCACAAAAATGGATGTATACTGACAGACACATACACTATCACACATATATACTTGTCAGTCATCAGCCTAAGGTAGGCAATGAACATGCTGCGTGCGGTGCGAACACACTCGTATGGAAAATGTGATGTCATCGTCATTGTGGTGGTGATACAAAATGTCGTTTACAATAGGTGACTAAAAGAAAAATGTTAATGTTAAATTTTTGTAATGCAAATATGTGAATGAAATAGTTAAGTTGATAGCCAAAATCTTACTGAATCTTTTGATACCCCATACGTCAAAAACGGCAACTCAGTTTTGGAATGCTTAAGGAACATACACATCATCATCATCATCATTGTTTGACCGTGGTCGAGACAATGGAATTTACCATGCTACGCCAGACTTCACGGTCTATCATGGCATTATGGAGGTCCTGTTGCTGGATGCCTGTATCCCTGGAGATTACATCAGAGTACGAGAGTGTGCGCCCTCTGGCATTGCGAGTAGATGGCTTCCAGAGGAGAAGAGTAGAAATTGCCTCGTTTTCAGCTCTACAACGATGTCCAGCAAACTGGACTCTCTAACCTTTCACAAGAGATGACACAGGTGGTAATTTCCCATATATTTGCATTTTGGTTGGATGGCGCCTCCACGAGAGATTTTGAGCTCTCATAAGGAGGCGAGTGTAGGTTCCATCCAACTGCCTCTTAAGCTTCTTTGATAACGTCCAGGTTTCTGAGCCATATAGTAGAATTGGTACGACTGTGGCTTTGAAGATTTCAAGTTTGAAGTCTCTACTTAGATTTGATGACCAGATCTTATGCATGTCATTACAGGCTGACCAGGCCATACCCTTTCTAGTTAGAAAATCTTTTCCAGATGATGATATGTATGGCCCAAGATATTTGTAATCAGAAACCATATTTAAGGGCGCGTTGTTGAGAGTATGGATGATGCAATCACTGTTGGACAGGCACTTGTTTATATATTCAGTCTTGGCCTCATTGAGGTACACACACACACACACACACACACACACAAACTCTCTTTTATAGTTATAGATAAATAGATGTATACAGATTGAATTAAGCACATACAGGCTTCGTATATTTGTGTATAGATTGAATACATAGAGATTAAGGTTAAAAGGAAATATGGATGAAAAGTTTCAGAATGTAAATCTATATTTTAGAAAAACAAAATTACTGAGACATGAAATAATATAAAAAAAATAATGTGCAATACAATAATATTCATATACTTCAGGATTAATTACTTCATTAGTTGTTTGAAACAAAAGATGGTAATCTACAGTGATGAAAATAACCAATGTGGTTTTACCATACAATACCAAGAGCTCAGACATACATTGTAATCATTTAAACTGATTCTATAGGAGAAAGATTATCCAACAGGATTTGGAATTTAAGTGTTGTTTTAATATTCACCCAAATAACAAACGATCTATATTTTTTTACCTTTTAGGGCGGATCTGATGCCTTGCAACAAAATTTACTTTTGGAGAAGATTCATCAAATTTTGAATTCTGTAATTTGAAGCAGTAAAAACAAATATAAAATTAATAAAAGCTTGAAAAGGAATAAGAAAATTATTAAAATGGTACTGAAACTGTTTTATTCATAAATCAAAAACAACAGGATAGTTGTCATTCTCATCACAATCACTAGATTTTGGAAACAATCCAGCATAGCATAAATTTAGCTCTCCAAAATTACCAGATTATTCTTATTTTTAGGCGCAGGAGTGGCTGTGTGGTAAGTAGCTTGCTAACCAACCACATGGTTCCGGGTTCAGTCCCACTGCGTGGCATCTTGGGCAAGTGTCTTCTGCTATAGCCCCGGGCCGACCAATGCCTTGTGAGTGGATTTGGTAGACGAAAACTGAAAGAAGCCTGTCGTATATATGTATATATATATAAGTGTGTGTGTATATGTTTGTGTGTCTGTGTTTGTCCCCCTAGCATTGCTTGACAACCGATGCTGGTGTGTTTACGTCCCCGTTACTTAGCGGTTCGGCAAAAGAGACCGATAGAATAAGTACTGGGCTTACAAAGAATAAGTTCCGGGGTCGATTTGCTCAACTAAAGGTGGTGCTCCAGCATGGCTGCAGTCAAATGACTGAAACAAGTAAAAGAGTAAAGAGTATCTGTTTTCAAATTGTTTGGAATTTCATAACCTTTGTTCAACTAACAATTATCTCCAAATAACAGAACTTTGTAATTAATTCCCTTTCATTCTTGACTAAATAAAATTGTCCTGTAACCTTTAAGTGGTGTAAGCAAAAATCATGGTGAAGACCAATCTTCTCCAAACTACTGACGACTGTGGCCAAGAACAACTAGTACGAGGAGTAAGTGAAATGAAACGGTTCAATTAGAATTCAAGTCTGTGTCACTGATGTAACAAGTCTAAAAGTTATTCCTATCCTTTTTAGTTCGTTATACATTCTGATTGTAAGCTATCAATTTTCTACCCTTTTTATTGCCTCTTCTCCTTTGTATGCTTCTACTTTTATAACAGTTGACAGGAACACTAAGGACTGCATGCTAAATAATGTGTTAGCTCTGGCCTAAGCAAATTTGAACCATGCTGTTGTAAAATCTGAACACATAAAGGAACCTTGACATCACAGCTGAAATGGTAGAATAAACATGTTACCAGTAGCATTAATTGGAATGGTTGCTGAGGAATTTACCAAACGATCAGTTTGAGAGATATTTCATAAAAGTATCAAATGCTACATTCCATCAAAGACTTTTCTAATTAGTGTTATGTGTAATTACTTAAGTATCAATGTTTTATGGGCTTGGTGACAATTCTGATGATATCAAAGCAGTCACTGCTTTAAAAATTTACAGACCTTGCTTTAAAAAATAGTTGGCAAATGGAAGATTCACTCAAAGATGTTTCAGTAAATCTTTCACACTCCATACTCTTACAGATCCCCAGAAATATTATCAATCTGAGAAGAATGAGAAATATCACTCTTTTGTTTTGGGAAATGGAACACACAGTAGAGTACTTCTAAATTTTAAGATAAATGCTTTGAGCAAGGAGAGGGTACATCAAAATGGAAATGAGCTAATTCTATGTTCACTAGGAGAATGATTTGCAAAATTTTAATGTCAAGAAAATTAAAACAGTAGTTTGTTAGTAAAGGCTGTGGTAAGGGGTATTCTGTAAACAGCCCCATTAAAGAGAAAGACTAAAATTTTTTTGCAATCTTTCATTTTACCAGGAACCTCTCTTTGGAGATAAAGGAAACTTCTTTTATGAATATTATAAAGTAACCATTTACATGTTTACAATTTGCAAAGAAAAATCTAAAATTAAAGAATTTTGTTTATAGCATGCCCAGGTATTTTACATTTTTGAGATAACTTTTTTAGAAAAGGTATATCATAAGTATACCAGAAAGTTACAAACAATGTATTAAGTATTTATTACTTATGAATTTACAGTAGCTTTACTATTTACAGAACAATAATTTAGAGAGACTAGTTATTTACTAAGATGCAGTAAGACTATTACTAAAGCATACTTAAACATTGTAAATATAGTTTATACTGTCAATTAGTTTACAAACCTTTCCCCAAATTCAAATAATTGGGGGATGAAAGAATGAGAACATAAGACAAGGGTAAAAATTAGTAACAGTAAAAGGGAACAGCTTACTTAGTAAGAAAATCTCAAATTGGTTATTTAGAAAATAGTTAATTTCAATTAACTTAGATCATAGACAGTAATGAGAATAAAAATGATTACCAATCTTGATTTCTTCCTTTCCATTTCATCCAAACTGGAATAGAATAATGGATAATGGATAATTGGTATGTATGTATACATGCATGCATGGTCATTCTTTTATAGCCCACTTTTCCATATTTGCAATCCCATCCAACCCATGTGACCAGGATAGAAAAGTCGATGTTCAAACAATGATGATGATGATTCTCTCTCTCTCTCTCTCTCTCTGATTTGAGAGAGTTTGCTTTAATTAAATGAGTTACAGTTTTACAGCGGATATCAACTGAAATGAACAGCGAAGCCAGAAGTACACAATAGAAAAACGAAAATTTAAAGAAATATAAAAAATCAAGAAAGATTAGGTCAAATATGTGGGAGTCGCATAGAGTTGATGGGAATGAAGACTCTATGACTCTAAGACTCTTTGACTCTAAGCTAAGTGGTTTGAAAACCATCTGCTGGCATGTCCCAACATTTCAAGCCATGGAAAAAATTCAAATATAACTTAGAAACAGCTCAAGGTATATAAACAAAACCGAATACACATATACAAGGTGTGTGTTTTGTTAGGTCATGGGTTGGCTGTGTTTTTTTAGGTAAATGCTAAATGGTTTTCAAACCTTATTCAGGACGTGGCATTGAAAAGTCACAACAATGATGAAACATTGATGTCTGTTGCTCAGAAAAGGGACCTAATGTGAGTTGTCTCACTTGCCTGTGACTTACTTTCAGGTGTCTTAACATCAGGTGCATTGAGAATATATTCTCTTATGCCTAAAAAAAATGCAGTTGACCTACAAACTAACAACATACACACCTTCTGTATGCCTGTTCAATTTTGTTTATATATATAAAAATGGAAAAATACTAAGCAAAAACGTCTATATATATATATATGTGCATTCTTATGCCCACACACACACGCACACATCTAAAACTGCCCACTCATACATATTCACACGTGGGTCCGCAAGCAGAATTATAACACAGTAATTTCCCTTTGTATAACCGTCTTTTTTCATAGCGTTTTTCAGATGGCCAGATAACCGAAGAGATGGTGGTGTGGATTTCCACCTCGGCATCTGAAACTTGGCTACCGAATAATTGTCACATATTATTTTACAGATAAATTTCCTCTATTTACATAATATTGAGGTCTCTTTCTTTCTTTTGTTATCTTACCGTTTTTGCCAATATATATATATATATATATAAACAAAATTGAACACACATACAAAAGGTGTATGTGTTGTTAGTTTATGGGTCAACTGCATTTTTTTAGGTAATGACTGCATAAAATATTACTGCTCCCCAAAATTTTCAGAGTGTGCTGTTTTTAGACTTATGAATAACTGAATCTATATATCTATATATAGATGAGAATGTGTGTGTCTGTGTGTGTGTCAGTCTGTGTGAATCCCTAAAACTCGAGAACTAAACAACCAATTTCATTCAAACTTTACACATGCTTTACTTAGAGTCCATGCAGTGTCATGGGCCCAAAAATTATCAACTTCTTGCCTCAAGCAAGCCCGGAGCAATCTTTTATCTCTTATACTATTTCAGTATTACATCTGTATTGTAATGTGAGATAATACTTTCAGTTTGAAAGAAGTCTGTCATATATATATATATATATATATATATACAGTTGTGGCCAAAATGTTCCGAATGGCAGTTTTCATCAGAAAAGTAGGTATAATTTTTTATCAAAGTTGTTTTATATTCTATAATTCACAGACAATAAATACGATATTAATTGTTATTGTCTGAGATTTTGGTATAATTTGAGAGGATAATGCAAAAGTTATGGATGATTTAGTGATTTACTGCATAACCCATGGTGGCCAAAATGATCAGAACAGTTGAAAAAATAACAAAATAATCAAAAATGACAGAGAATACTGGAATTATTTAATATTTAGTGTGAAGCCCTTTAGCTTCAATCACACTTTGACATCTTCGACTGCATGATGAAATTAAATTTTCAATTTCTTGCTGGGTGATCTTATTCCATTCTGCCTGAAGGGCATTCCATAATTGCTCGGTTGTTTTAGGATTTCTGGCTTTCAAACATTCTAGAATATTCCACACATTTTCAATAGGATTGAGATCTGGGCTTTGAGCAGGCCAATCCATAACACTAAACTTTTCAGCCTTGAGGAAGTTCATGACCACCTTAGCCTTGTGACATGGGGCATTGTCCTGCATGAATATGGGTGGTCGCTTAGTTGAATTTCTCAGCACAGGCAAGACATGATCTTTTACAAGTTGTTTATAAACTCCTGCATTTACCTTTCCATGTAATTGCAAAAAGGGCCCACACCATCCCAGATATCATCCCCCAAACCATGACACTTCCTCCACCGAATTTAACACTAGTCTTAAGGCATTTAGGCGACAATTTTTCACCTACTTTTCGACGAATGGACCTTTTCCCATCTGAGCCAAATAACAAACTTAGATTCATCACTGAAATGCATCGTTTGCCATTTTTCTTGAGACCACAACACATGTTCGGTTGCAAAGGTAAGACGACACTTTTTATTCTTGGAGCTGATCAGTGGCTTCACTGCAGATGCTCTTGCTTGTAGGTCATGTTCAACTAAACGACGAGACAGTTTTTCGAGATAACGTTTTCTTCAGTACAATGCTCATTTCCCGAGAAACAGCAGCAGCAGTTTTAAACCAACTTTTTAACCAACTTTATCATAGCACGATCTTCTCTCTTGGTCGTTTTTCTTGGCCTACCTGTAGACTTTCTTGCTTCACACGAACCACAATCATCATAGACCTTAAGAATACTGTGAACAACACTTTTTGACTTGTTAACAATCTTTGCAATAGACCCAATACTTAAATTATCCTTCTTTCGAAGCTTAATAATCTGCTAACGAATTGGTAACGGAGTAAGTGGCATTATATTAACAAAGTACACTGCAGGTATTCTTACTAATGTTTAGTAAACGAACCGTATAATGCATTCAAAAATTGGGTCGCCCATTTTGACGTATGGGGTATTAAAATATTCAGTAATTTTTGGGCTACCAAATAAACTATATTTTCATTTACATATATTCTACGTTATCTCAATAACCAGCTATAGTTATTTGAAAGACACTGCTCTACAATGACCAGGTTTCATTAGAAAGTGAAAATAGTTTCATACTTTCAATTTGAACCAAAATTACAAATTATTGCATTACAAGAGTGATGATGTTTCAATAAAAGTAATGTTTTGCCAAATTAATCACATCTGTACTATAATAAAGAAAGCTGCTTATCATCTATAATGTGAAAAGGCTATAATATTGTTTCACTTTCATTGTTTAACTTTTAATTCTAATGTGATAACATTAAGGTATTCTTATTTCTATAATATTTAAAATAAATGAATAATTTACATCCTAATGTGAACAGCATTATGCATCAGCAACTTTCTTTCTTTACAGCCTCCACAGCAGGATGGTGTGTCAGTGACATAACAAACGGCTGGAGGTGAAACTCTTGACAAAAAACAAAGAGGTATATAAAAATACACATTTACTGTTCAATTACCAGTTAATAATTATCACAGTAATTGCAAGGTATTTACAGTTACATATTTACCCTTAAATTAACATTTAATACATGTGCTTAATATATATATATATTAAGAAATTTATCTATAATAATTATTGTGGCATTTACCGTTAAATTAGCAGTTCATACATGTGCTTCTATTTGGTTAATTTGCACTGCATACAAAAGTAAAAACATACTACATACATACAACTGCTTATAAAAAGAGGGATTAATGTATAATTTTTTTCTATGTACATAATATTTTGTTTACAATATTGAAAAAAATATGCCACCAAAGAAAAGACTTAATCTCTCCAGAAACAAGTATAATCAAGGAGGATTGTAGAAATCTGAAGTCAAGAGTCTGAAGAGAGAAGTGAGATGAGACTTTCCCAAGATCAGCAAATACATGCTGCAGCACTTAATGCTGGATCATTAAATCAATGTTTTAATGATTAGACAGAGGTCCAATGGAATAGTATGGCCATAGTACATGGCCATACCAACGCAAACATCTTTCCTGCACGCCGCATCCAATGCTTCTTATGTCCAGCATTTTTCTCAGGGCACTTACACTCTGTCGTGCATGGACACTGACATTACACATCCAGTGGATCATGCTAGCTTCATTTCTTTCAAGACTACGCATGTCCTCCGCAGTCACAGCCCATGTTTCACTGCCATGGAGCATAGCAGTTCGCACACATGCGTTGTACAATCTACCTTTCACTCTGAGCAAGAGACCCTTTGTCACCAGTAGGGGTAGGAGCTTTCTAAACTTTGCCCAGGCTATTCTTATTCTAGTGGTATACATTTATCTTCAAACTCAACAGACGATATTAAAAAATAACTAATTTTCCAAGAACATAATTTTAAAAATATTTGTCAGTTTGCCTTGAGCTGCTGCTGATTCTCACTCTGAGAAACTAATTCTTCATAGAGAACAAAGTAAACTCTTTAATCATCACATTCTTTGCCAGAGCCTGCAAAATAAGTTGAACTTGGTCCCACACTTCAAGTTGTTGCTCAGCCTCAAGTCAGCCCTGAGTACATATATGATCAAAGCAAACCAACCACAACATTCCCTCCCTTCTTATATCTAGAATTACATTGTCAATGTACCCCACATCTTTTAAGATGGTAGGATGTAATTTGAGAAAAATTAGACTGCCATTTCTGGCAGATCAAGCAGCCAGCAGAGGACCATGTAGTGATATATAGAAAAATTAGCAGTAGTGTAATTAAATGTCAATATACAGCATAATCATAAGTCAAACATATTCTGATAAAGCGGGATGCATGGGTGTGTGGTTGATAAACTTGCTCCCTAATCATATGCTTTTAAGTGTAGCCTCACTGCACAGAACCTTGGCCTTCTACTATATCCCTGGGCAAAGGGAAAACTAAACCCCTGTGAGTGGATATGGTAGGCAGAATCTGATGTGTGTGCACATGCATGTGTGCCCTTGTCTTGACATCATATGACGGTGGAAAATGAGAATTACCATCATTGACTATAGGGAAATAATACTTTGTTTGGAAACAGGTGAGGGCTCATCACAAGAAGAGCATCCAGCAGCAGAATCTCTGCTTCAATATATTCTGTCTGACCCATGCAAGAAAGGAAAAGTGAATGTTAAACCAATGATGATGATGATAGGATATAATGGTAATAAACCATCTTCCATAACCCCAGTTTTGAACAATTTAGAAAAAAATATTTCTTACAGTTTGAGTTTTGAATTTTCATTTGATGAAAAAGTTTCTGTGGTGGACTTCAGTTTTACATTGTCTTCAGTGTTATCTTGTCCAGTTAAGTTACCTAAAAGAAAAGGATCAAATGAGTGTTAGTCAAAAACCAATAAAACATAGAGATACATTAATAATACTGCACCACCACCACCATACATCTGTGTTTTATGGTTGCACACTAGAGTCGTGTCAATTACTACAGTAAGACTAACTACTAATAATAATAATAATAAACAGACACTACAAAATGTGCCTTTATCATGGTAATTGGCTTTAACTTACCTATTGTTAACTCGGACTCAGGAAGTAGAGCTGTCCAGATGAGAAAAGAATAACTAAGAAAGAATATGTCAAACATTTATGAAATTTACACACAGTTATCAAATAGCGAATGAATAGAGAAATGTGTATAAAAAAGTTTTGACATAATACTTATAATAGAATCAAACAGAAAGGAATAAGGATGAAGAAGTAACAGAAAAATAAATTAAAGTGACAGAAAAGTTTTTTGCATATATTCCAAAAATTAATAAAATTAAAAATTAAAGGAGTTCTTAATCTATTGGGCTTTAATAACAATGATATTGGTTTCTTACATTATCACAAGACCATAAGTTTTAAGGAAGTATACAGTCAAGTATATCAACCCTAGGTCTCGCCTGGACTTATTTCATTGACCCTCAGTGTAAAAGCAAAACAAAATCATGCAATCAAATATAGTAAGATATTGTGTCTGTCACTCAACCGATTCTACCAATGCAAAATTTCCAATATAACAGGTGAAATTTCTATAGTAATTCTGTCTTATAACGACAGCAAAATCATATTTTGCTTGAATAAACAACGTGTTGCGAGTTTAAAATGAAACTAAATTTTTTTTTAAATATTGTTCTAGTGATAATATTTAATTAGTATGTTTGATCACTTACACAGCATAGTATTTTTTATAAAACATTAACTTCAGCATTTCTGCAGAAAAACCAATAGTTTATTGATTTAGGTAACTAACCTGAAATGTCAGTCATGCATAATGCACTAATTGTGTTTAATTACTTAATATTTTTAGTTAACTTAATGATTTCAAAGACAGAGTATTTCAAAATGATATTATTATCTTAAATACTAACATATGAGGTCTGTCCAAAACAAAACTGAACTTTTTGCAAAACATTTTACTATCTCACTTATAAGTTAATCAAACTTGTTTCATTCATTGTTAATACACAGCTTTCCATTTTTGAAGAGAGTCCTGAAATATATTCTCAGGTGTAATAAACAGCTTTCAAAGTGAATTTTCTTCAATCTCTTCTTTTGTCTGATGACCATCTTTCAGGGTGGAATTCAACTTAGGGAACAAGGAAAGTTTGCTGCAGCCAAATAGGAAAGATGAACGATAAAGCTTTCTTGTGCTTTGCCAAAAAGTTACAGATTAGGAGTGATGCGTTAGCAGGTGTGTTATCATGTTGCAGCATCCAAGTTATGTTTGCCCATGCCTTCCTTTGCACCACTTCTCTCAAATGCCTCAGAACATCCAAGTAAAACTCATTATTGATCATCTGACATCATGGAACACATAAGAAGTGAAATACTTCTAATCAAAAAAGACAATCGACATCACTGTCGTATTTGAGAAATGCTAAGTTTTGGTCATAGAGGCAATGATTCAGCCCACTGCAAAAACTGTTTTTGTGTTTCAACATCCGGATCTTTTCCTTTTGATAGCCAGATTTCAACACAATTTCTAGTTAACTAAACACTTTTAAACTTCGTATACTGGTAGAATGTGTCAAAAGAAAACATTATTTTCACTTGGCTTTTTTGATAAATTTGTAATTCGTTTGTTTAACGTAGTTTAATTTTTCGAATTTTAACCAATCCTATCCTCTCTTTTGAGCTGAAATCATTTGCTGCGTCTAAAAACCGAGACAACATCTGTTTTGTTCGTAATGTAGCGTTCGTGAGTTCGATATCAGGCTAACCTACCGGCCCCACGGTGGGATTTTTTTTCATTACAATTATTAGTAAATTTATTTATCAATATCGATAACAAATTACTGCCGTTGTTTAGACTGGCCCCAGTACGTAACTGGTACTTAATTTATCCCTAACTCTAACCCTAACCCTAAACCTAACCCCTAACCTAACCAAAGCTAGCGACTGATGCCGGAAGGCTGTCACGAGATAGGGTTGGGGTTAGGGTTAGGATTAGGGATAAATTAAGTACCAGTTACGCACGCACGCACGCACTGGTGTCGATAGAGCCCCTTGCTGGAACAAATTTACACAAAAGGTAAATAAACCTGAAATGGGGGATCAATGTTTCATCGTTTCGGGGTCGATAAATTAAGTACCAATTACACACTGGTGTCAAGGATTTTTTTCCCAATTCATATCACAGCCTTCGACAAGCTGGGGCATCCTTTTATGAAAAAATATTTCGCAAATTTTTACAATACAACCCACACTCCACACACCCTCATATCCCACTCTAGACCGATTTAGGCATATTATTATTTTGTTTTTGTTGTTTTTGGCCCTTCAAACCCATGGGAGAAGCCTTTTTGGTAAAAAAAAAATAAAGAAAATATTCAAAAAATATTGTTAATATTTTTATTGGGCGACGAAATTCATCGATTTAAGAGATATGGATGTTATTTCTAGCACATGCCAACACAACCCTCCTCGTTTGTTTATCAATATTGATAACACAGCAAATGATTTCAGCTCAAAAGAGAGCATAGGATTGGTTAAAATTCGAAAAATTAAACTACGTTAAACAAACAAATTACAAATTTATCAAAAAAGCCAAGTGAAAATAATGTTTTCTTTTGACACATTCTACCAGTATACGAAGTTTTAAAGTGTTTAGTTAACTAGAAATTGTGTTGAAATCTGGCTATCAAAAGGAAAAGATCCCAACATTCTAACTGGTCACCTTATTTCACCATATGCTAAAACACTTTTCAGAAAGTTTTTAGCAGCATTCAAATGATCAAACAACTCCTGGTTGACTATGATTCATCTGTCATAGCATAAATTTTGCAGCAACACAATGCATCTTTCATTTTCTTTTTAAAATCATGTAGTGTGGACTTTTACTGATGACTACTGTTTTGGAAGCTTTACAGGTAGTCAAACAACACATTTTACAGGTCACAGCATGCACCTTCACAATGTGACCATTGTCTGTTGTGGAAAGTCATCCAAATTTGGGATCACCATTGGTAGAAGTTCATTGTAATATGAGATGCTGGTATCACTCATGGTATTGCAGATGGCTCAAACAATCCTCTCTAAAAGCCTGTTGCAACATTAGAAAAATTTCCATAAAAGCCTCTTCGTTTTTTTTTCGTATTTTTTTTTAGTTGACAGAAATTACAAAATAAAAATCAAAATAAAAATTCAAATGGAAACTGTAGTTAAGACACCTGTGCCAGTGACACGTAAAAAGCACCGTCCGAACATGGCAGATACTAGCGTCGCCTGATTGGCGTCCGTGTCAGTGACACGTAAAAGCACCAACCGATCGTGGTTGTTTGCCAGCCTGCTCTGGCTCCTGTGCCGGTGGCATGTAAAAAACACCCACTACACTCACGGAGTGGTTGGCATTAGGAAGGGCATCCAGCTGTAGAAACATTGCCAAATCAGACTGGAGCTTGGTGCAGTCTCCATGGCTTACCAGACCCCAGTCGAACCGTCCAACCCATGCTAGCATGGAAAACGGACGGTAAATGATGATAATGATGATGATGATGATGAAATTACAAAGTGACTAAAGGACTGAGTTTCATGCATTTTGAAACATAATTTCACAAAACACATTCCACTTCCAACTCCTTCATTGTTAAATGTAACAAATTGCCAAGTGCACAAAAAAAAATGTTCATTATGATCTGTGTGGACCAATGATTAACTAAGAGGGAATGATGTGCTATTATAATTAAACTACAAGTCCAGATCCCCTGTACAGAGCACTGCAGTCACAAGCGTGCTGGGTCAGCTAGCTGGTATGCTCTTTCAAGAGTTTCGTCTTCTTTTTTATTTGATAAACCTCATAGAATTTTAATAGTGATTCTATTGTGGTGTGTGCGCGATTTGAATATAAAGGCACCTACCTTCTCTTCCTCGTGATGGAGACCCTCTAGTGGTAACTAGTCCTTCGACACAGCCCCGACCCAAACACTAACGATAGCAGCTGCTAGCCCAAATCCTTAGCGACGTCCTCACACGTCTTGTCACCTGGACGACCCACATTGGAAAGGCCCAATTCACCGCTGCCTGCGCACGCCTCACAGCTGCCCCTTCCGGTTGCCCCAGCTTCCGGTCAACGCACCCAGCTGCTGACGTCATCCCACATCTATCTGATTCAAAGTGCTAAGAAAGCCAAATTACAAAGTAACAGAATACTTTCATCTTACTATTTGACTAGATTATCGTAACTGCCACATTGGTATGTAAGTGCCAAAGGGCACTTACCATGGATTTGATTCAGTTGCTTGAAAATACTTAGAAACACTTCATAATAGAATTACCTGAACAATCTAAAATATTTAAAGAATAAAACATTTCAACACCAAAAATAAAGAAGCATCAAATGAAAATTACAAATGACTTACATGATACCGAGCTATTATCTTCATTTAACATTTCAAGACAATCTTCAGTAAGACTAGATTCCGTTCGATAAGATGGACTAGCAACTTCTTGAGATTGATGAATTGGTGTTGTACTTACACTTAACCCTGTAGTATATGAACTCCGCCGACTACTTGAGCGACGTGTCATATAGCCATATTGCTTCCGGCCAGATGCCAATTTATAACAGGCCTATAAAATAATTTACATTAAAGGTGTTATTCTTCAAGCTCAATGGTAAAGTTTTAAAGAATTTAAATTGGTGTTATGAAAGGAATTATACTCATCAGAACATTAAGTTTATAGTTTATGACTAAAAATTTAAATGCAAGACTCTTTCTACTCATACTCAGACAATGTTTTCTATTACTCCACACTATAAACTATTCAAGGTAAACACTGTGTCGGTCTCACTGGTATTTGAGGGTCTGCAGAAACTATATGTACAGCTCTTTCCTCAAGAACAAGTCAATGAAAGAAAATCAAAAATCAAAAAAACCCAGATTTGATGATAACTCATTACATAGACACAGGAGTGGCTGTGTGGTAATTAGCTTGCTAACCAACCACATGGTTCCGGGTTCAGTTCCACTGCGTGGCATCTTGGGCAAGTGTCTTCTGCTATAGCCTCAGACCGACCAATGCCTTGTGAGTGGATTTGGTAGACGGAAACTGAAAGAAGCCCATCGTATATATGTATATATATGTGTGTGTTTGTGTGTCTCTGTGTGTCCCCCTAGCATTGCTTGACAACCGATGCTGGTGTGTTTATGTCTCCGTTACTTAGCGGTTCGGCAAAAGAGACCGATAGAATAAGTACTGGGCTTACAAAAGAATAAGTCCCGGGGTCAAGTTGCTCGATTAAAGGCGGTGCTTCAGCATGGCCACAGTCGAATGACTGAAACAAGTAAAAGAGTAAGAAGAGAGAAAGTATGTTCAACAGCTAAGTGATTGAAAATTTAAACAAAAACTCCTTAAAATTAATTTTAAAACTCCAACCAAAGTCCTTTCTGGAATAAACAAAAGGAAAAAAAGAGTGAGGAGAAGGTACAAATTCAAAATAGTAATTCATGATGAAATAAAAACCTGTGAACAAAGACAACAGAGGCCAATTGAACTAAGATAAACATTTACAAAACTGCAACAAAATGGAGTCTTAAGAGAAGACATTTCATACAAATATTGGTAAATAACATACTTCAAGAGAAAGATCTTTAAATTATCTGACTGGTTGCAAAAGAGAGGTGTTAGATCAGTGTTTCTCAACCATTTTTTACTTACGGACCCCTTTGATTCCTATTTTACTTATATCTACCTTCCTACCTATTCTATGTTTTAAAAATCCTATCATATTTTTATAATTAAATATAATTAAAAATTATATATAAAAAAATCGTTAAAATATTTTGTGTATAGAAGAAATATAATCTATTCATTGCACGTAAATTTTAATAACAAAATCTTATGTGGACTCCAAGGGCCATACAGACCCCAGTTGAGAAACACTGGGTTAGATTGAATGTCGATTGATAAAAGTAATCAGATATTTAGCAGTTTTAAACTAGGATTTTTTTCTTTACCATTTTGTCAGGAAGGGAAGTACAGCATTAAGGGCACTTTACTTTTTCAAGGCTTCCAAGACTGATGGGAAGAATAGAGGAAGTTATCCTTAAACCAGAGATCGATCTGAATGCTTGCATTTTCAATAGAGTGAGCTCTTGCAAAAAATAGGAGCAGATAGTGGTGTGAAAGGAGGTAACAGACTAAGTCTACCAGCTAAACTGAAACGATATAAAAGTTTCAATTAAAATACATTTGTTCTAAAATCATACAGAAGAGTAGCTAATGTATTATTTCACAGCAAAACAGATAATGGCACTCATGCTTAATACAGCATGTAGTGATGCTGCTGTGTAAGGTTCAGCACGCATGTAGCCACCGGAAGTCTTCCCCATGCGCATGTGCGGGAAACTGACCCCTAAAACACCGTCCACTCACTCACTCTCTCTGGCTCCAAAAGCCCTCGTGAACAGACGTGCATTAGCAGTCTCTGAGAACTACGCACTGACTTAGCAGCAGACCACATCGAATCACTTCGACAAACCAACAAGAAGCAGTACAACAGATTTGGCTGTCGGTTCCCCTCAGAAATACGTACACCAGATCTACACCATCACGAGTAATAAACAACATTTGCTGTCTTTCCCAGATAACCTGACTTCGTCTGTTATATCTAACTAAATTGAATGTGACGGGATCGGATCGGACACCCCTCCAGTGATACCGATTCCAGATCCTGTTACAAGCATAAATATTGGTTAAAAAATCAAACAATATATATTGAATTTCCTTGTTAAACTTATTCTGTATCAATTCAATATGTGACATAATTTGTATTTTACTTCTAAAAATAATAATTACACTATATAAAAGTCTAACCATTATTTGCAAGCGAGTTTGTACAATGCTTTTGCTAATTATTTTAGGTGGCTGTGTAGTTATGAACAGACATAGACACCCTCTCAGTCTCTCACTTTAACCGAATGGAATATTGAAGATGTGTCAGCTGGAGGACAGTGAAGGCAGCATCAGTACTTGGCTGTTATTCATTTTTCAGTCGAATAAACCGAAGCAACGTGAGAACAATTTGCCTTGCTCTGGGAGACAATTCATCACCCAACCCTGGAGTCAAACCTACAACATTATGTTCACAAACTCAACACCTTCACCATTAAACTATGTGCCTTCACACCCACTATGTACTTCAACAAAAATAAAAGAGTATACATATATATGTGGTAAAACATAGTACTGCATCAGTTTCACCTGGCAACTCATGCAAAGACTGCAAAGACATGGAAACCAGAAAGAAACTGGGAGAAGTGCTAGACTAAGAACATCTGGCACCAGACATTCAAAGAGAACCTCAAATGTATTGGGTCTAGTTAGGCAGAAGTAGGAACACTGTAAGAGATTGACTATGCATGAAGAAGCTTGAAGCCTTGTGCATCGCACAGTAAGGGTGGACCTCAAGTTTAAGTAACATGTATTCTAGAAAAAAAAAAGATATTTACAATTATTATCATCAACACATACATCTTACTTTAAACCCTTTCATGTGTTCATCATTCATATATATGTGCACGCATGTACACACACACACACACACACACAAGATTACTTTCACCAACAAAATTTTTAAATGTATATATATTTCAAATTATTTGACATATCTATGATGTAAAAGAATGAGTTTCTTAGATTTGAAAATTTTCTCACTTTGTTTTACTGAAAGCAATTATCCTTTTTTCTAAAAAACAATCAAGGCAATTTTGTTTGTCTAATATAAACAACATAAATATAATAAGCAACAATCAATAAAAATTTAAGAGAGAACAAGTTTTTAACCAACGTTTCCAATGATTCCAGAAGTGTTGAAGTAATCTAATCTTTGTTTCTGAAATTTCTTTAAGAATATCTTTGATCCACCAATATCCCTGAAATATATAGGGTGATATAAGCAATGAATTCTTTATTAATATATTTCTATTTTCTTAACCAGAAATAATTATGGCTATTTACTTACTCTATATTCCAAGAAGAATGGATGTGATTCATAGAATGATTTGAATCATTGCTGGAAGCTTCCAATAGCCAATGGAGAGCACATAGCTGTCGGAATAAAGAGTCCCTGCAATAAAAAGACAATAATGTAAATGGCTATAGAGTAAAAGATGAATGCTTCACTAACAATATGATAATAAGTCTTTATCTAAGAGTAAAGCTACAACTATATTCTTCAGATATACATGAATGAGTGTTGTATGCATCTGGATGGAGGTTGTACAAGATCAACTAGCAGCAAGGTGCAAAGGCTTAGTTATAGTAGAAAAAGCAGAGTGAGGAGACAGCTCTTCTATAAGCCAGAGGTTGGAGCGTGGTAGTGAGTAATTCCATGATAATCAATCACATGACCTTTTCTGGATGCCAACTAAGATGCTCATGTATGCAGCAACAGTACCATTCCAGATATAGGAAGTATATTCCATTAAAGGACTTTCTTGATTTTCATATAGAGCTAACTGCTGAAGCATGTTCTAGCTCAAAAGAGCAAATCTTTGGACCCTGGTTTTTATTATGCTGTGGATGTGAGATAGTCAGGAATAAACACTAGTGACTGTGAGGTTTAGCATTTTTAATTTTAAAGCATTTTAAAAGTTTCAGTTGCATGTTATCATGATTTGAGAAAGTGTGACACAAGTATATTTTCTTGAAGAGGACATAATTAATACAAACCAATGGAGAATATTTTTTGAGATATCTGTTCATGAAGGTGATGTATGTCTAATGTGAGATGTCTAGGTTGCAAGTGAATGTTGCCTGTATGCAGAAAGTCAAGGATCAGTAAAGAGTGGTATCATTTGCATAGGAGGAAATTGTTCTTAGTGGTAACAGTAGATAGGTCTTTGATATACAGGAGGAATTTCAGGTCCCACTACAGTTAATAGTGTGGTTCAGAAACCCTCATCAACATACAAATGCATTGGTGAGATCTGACAAGAAACTTTTGTTCTAAGAGATGAGAGATGGATGAAACCCAAGTCACAAATTAAAATATTAAATTGTAATAATGCAACAGATACAAACCCATTTATATTGCTAACACAATGAGCTATATTGTTATGTTGTGGTGTATATGGTCTAGCATGAATTGATTTTTTCCTGTTTGAAGGGTACTCAGTAATTGTGGGTTTCTTATCACTGGAGCTATTGTTCATTGATGAGGAACTTTCAGACACTATTGATTTGGTTCCATCTAAGTCACTGAAAAAAAAACAATAATAAAATGATATATGTTGTTTCACACATATTTACTTACAAAATCCAAAAGCATTGAAGTCAGGACCAATTGTAATGAAGGCAATATACTTGAGAAGAAACTTTGCAGGGAATTTGAATTAAATTGCCATAAAAAAAAACCATTGAATTAAAAGTATTAAACATACTGAATAAGGATTTTAGACAAATAAATAGGCACCGGAGTGGCTGTGTGGTAAGTAGCTTGCTAACCAACCACATGGTTCTGGGTTCAGTCCCACTGCATGGCATCTTGGGCAAGTGTCTTCCACTATAGCCTCGGGCCGACCAATGCCTTGTGAGTGGATTTGGTAGACGGAAACTGAAAGAAGCCTGTCGTATATATGTATATATATATATATATGTATGTGTGTTTGTGTGTCTGTGTTTGTCCCCCTAGCATTGCTTGACAACCGATGCTGGTGTGTTTATGTCCCCGTCACTTAGCGGTTCGGCAAAAGAGACCGATAGAATAAGTACTGGGCTTACAAAGAATAAGTCCCGGGGTCGATTTGCTCGACTAAAGGCGGTGCTCCAGCATGGCCGCAGTCAAATGACTGAAACGAGTAAAAGAGTAAAGAGTAAATGTTAATAATAAGTAGTTTTCACATATGCTAAGTTATGCTACCTCATTTGTCATGGTTACAGTTTTATTATCATCAAGACTCACAATAAACAAAGAAATATTTTATCTTTATATTTGAGGATGGTCATTCTTTTTTTTTTTTTTATTTTACTAATTAATTACATGCATTATACACTTGTTCTTCATCTCAGCTTTGAAGCTGAAGTGAAGAACTTGCATATAGTGCAAGAGGTTAACTGGCAAAAAAAATAGGACCATCCACAAATATAACATTTTCATATCCGAGCGTGGCCGTCGGCCAGCCTCGTCTGGCACCTGTGTCGGTGGCACATAAAAAACACCATCCGAGCGTGGCCGTCCGCCAGCCCCGTCTGGCACCTGTGTCGGTGGCACATAAAAAACACCATCCGAGCGTGGCCGTCGCCAGCCCCGTCTGGCACCTGTGTCGGTGGCACATAAAAAAACCATCCGAGCGTGGCCGTCGGCCAGCCTCGTCTGGCACCTGTGTCGGTGGCACATAAAAAACACCATCCGAGCGTGGCCGTCAGCCAGCCTCGTCTGGCACCTGTGTCGGTGGCACATAAAAAACACCATCCGAGCGTGGCCGTCCGCCAGCCCCGTCTGGCACCTGTGTCGGTGACACATAAGAAAACACCATCCGAGCGTGGCCGTCAGCCAGCCTCGTCTGGCACCTGTGTCGGTGGCACATAAAAAACACCATCCGAGCGTGGCCGTCCGCCAGCCCCGTCTGGCACCTGTGTCGGTGGCACATAAGAAAACACCATCCGAGCATGGCCGTCAGCCAGCCTCGTCTGGCACCTGTGTCGGTGGCACATAAAAAACACCATCCGAGCGTGGCCGTCTGCCAGCCTCGTCTGGCACCTGTGTCGGTGGCACATAAAATCACCCACTACACTCTCGGAGTGGTTGGCGTTAGGAAGGGCATCCAGCTGTAGAAACACTGCCAGATCTGACTGGCCTGGTGCAGCCTTCGGGCTTGCCAGACCCCAGTTGAACCGTCCAACCCATGCTAGCATGGAAAGCGGACGTTAAACGATGATGATGATGATGATGATTTTTAATTAGAAAAAATAAGAATATTTTTAGAAATAAATTACATTGGAATAACCAAAAACAGTAGTCATATTAATCAAAGACAGTCAATAACATTAATTAGGTACAAAATTCAAATTGAAAATTGTTATCAAAACATCCATTCTAAGCCTATATTTCTCCCTCTTTGTATTTAAATCTATCTCTATAGACAGTAATTCGTAGAGTTGCTAAAGTGTAGGACAAAATGCCAGACAGTATTTGTTCTGGTTGTGTGTGCTATAAATTCAAATCCCAAACAAGATCAACTTGTCTTTCATCATTTCAGGGTGTTCAAAATAAAGGACCAGTTCAGAAAAGTGGATTAGTGACATTTTTAGAATGTTAGGCGAGGTGCTTTGCAGTATTTGTTCAGCTCTTTTTATTCTGAATTCTTGGGTCATAGACTTAATCCATTGCTCAGTTTTGCACTACCACCTGGTTCTTGGGTGCATTTAGCAGAGTTCACTCAGTTGCAAGCATTTGGATCAGGTTTCCAGTTCATGGATAACTACCTTCCCACCCTCTTTAGCCTCAGAGACTAACAAAAATGGGATCAAAGGCACAACTTTTTCTTCCCTGACTAAACAGTAGAAAGAAAAAAATTAGGTTACCTAAACAGTAGCATTTAGAACTAGATGTTTGTAAATTTAAATGAAATATAGTGTAACAGATTGTTCTTACTGGAGAAATCAGCCTTAGAGCTGGATGCTCTTCCTGTTGCTAAACACTCAGCTATGAAGCAAGAAGGGTTATGCACTTTCATCATGGTTGGAAATTGCAATTAACTGAAAATGCTGATGTAGTAAGTCAGTCCCTTACTCCTTAACATGATTACATAAATTCATGCTATTGGCTCACTTGAGGGTTTTTCTTTAGTTCATTTTATTATTAACATTTACTCTTTACTCTTTTACTTGTTTCAGTCATTTGACTGCGGCCATGCTGGAGCACCGCCTTTAGTTGAGCAAATTGACCCCGGGACTTATTCTTTGTAAGCCCAGTACTTATTCTATCGGTCTCTTTTGCCGAACTGCTAAGTGACGGGGACGTAAACACACCAGCATCGGTTGTCAAGCAATGCTAGGGACACACACACACACACATACACATATATACGACAGGCTTCTTTCAGTTTCCGTCTACCAAATCCACTCACAAGGCATTGGTCGGCCCGGGGCTATAGCAGAAGACACTTGCCCAAGATGCCACGCAGTGGGACTGAACCCAGAACCATGTGGTTGGTTAGCAAGCTACTTACCACACAGCCACTCCTGCGCCTATGTTTGTTAGCCTAGAAAGGCATTTCACATCATCTCACACTTAAATGCTTTTTATATTTTTATTTTTGTTTCTTCAGTCAGATAAAGATGGAACAAATTGTGTTCAAAACCAAATAAGATTTGGATTCATTTGTTGTTGATGTTGCTTAGAATCAGGTCAGTTGATCGAGCAACTGTATATAATCAAATGCATTCTTTCAATGACCAATTCATTTCTTTTGAGTGTATCCTTCATTATTTTTTTTCTCTGTTTATTGAGATAATTTGTACTTTTACATTACAATGATCTTCTTTCAACAGTTATCTCCTTGAGAAAAAAAGCAAAAAAAAAATAAATAAATAAATCCAATAAACAAGTTATGATTAAAAGTTGTCAGTTTATTGATTACATGACAGATAAAGAACAGACAAAGTAATTAAAAATGAAATTGTTTCTTACTTCTGTGAGTCGTTAGATTCATTATCAGATTCTATGCCGCTCTCATCACTGCTGTCAGACATAGGATTTCTCCATTGTAATCGAACCTTCTCTTTTCTCTTTCTCTCTTCATCTTCAACTGCCTTTTTCTGTCAAAACCAGAACATTCTTTATATCACACAAGTGGTACTTAATGATTCATTCATTCGTTTTGTGAATCAGTAAACACACAGCTAGGGAGAGGATTACAAAAGAAGTGGTAGAGTCAAGCAAGATCTTACACAAGTTTTATGCATGATGCTTGAAAGTTATTCAACAAAGTATGAGTTAATCCCTCAAACCAGCAATCTCTCTCTCTCTCTTCCTGCTGGATAAAACCCTTCTTATTTCTCCCTATTGACTTTGGGTGACTGATCTCCAATTTTTTGTAAAACTTTCAATTCTTGAGTATATGCAGATGTTGAAGTACATATTTAGCAGGTGACTAACAGGCATTGCAGTATAGCTTACCTCTGATCCTAAAGGGTTGCAGTCAGTGGCGGACTGGTCAAGTTGCCAGCTGATGACTAGTGGGCCCCTACGCCATTAGAATCCATATATGGGGACTCATGTTAATATCTAAGGAGCCCATCCCCTCAAGTTTGAGAATTTTTTTATTCACTTCTGGAAGAATGCATTAATTATTTCAGCCTGGCTGTGTTTGTAGAAAGAATACTTTTAACAAAGAAAAAAATTAAATGATAGTATTGTAGTTGTGGCTGGGCCCCCTTAGTCTCCTGGCAACCAATATTTTTAGTCCCAGTCCGCCAATGGTTGCAGTTAAACCTTGGTTTTAATTCCACTGATTCAGTAACAATGATCACAAAAGTTATTAAAAGTCATATGAGGAGTTTGGGACACAACAGTACTATACAAGCCCCTTGCACGTTGGGTTACACATCAGCAGTTGGTAAAAATCAACTCCAATATTTTAAAGTATCAATATTTAATTTTATTAAGGCAACAAGCTGGCAGAAACGTTAGCACGCCAAGCAAAATGCTTAGCGGTATTTCATCTGTCTTTACGTTCTGAGTTCAAATTCTACCAAGGTCAGCTTTGCCTTTCATCCTTTTGGGGTTGATAAATTAAGTACCAGTTGCATACTGGGAGTCGATCTAATCGACTGGCTTCCTCCCTACAAAATTTCAGGCCTTGTGCCTAGAGTAGAAAAGAATATTTAATTTTATTGACTTTGGAAGAATAAATGGGAAAGTTGATTTTGACAAGATCTGAATTAGAAAAGTAAGAGCTAATAGAAATACCACAAGACATTGTGGTATTTGTCCAACGCTTTAATAAATACGCATTGGTTCTTGAATGGAAGTATATAAGTGCACTGCAGATTGTTAAAAATATAATTTCAGACTTTAGAAAATGCACACTCATGCTCTGAGGGTCTTGAAAAACAAGTTATTCATAATTTTGTTAGGCACAAATATGATTAATGAAACAAGATATGCATTAGTTATTCTATATTTTTACTAAATCTTTAACTTTAAAATAGTTTTTTTTTTTTTTTGAATTTCCATGAAATGTGTGCCAATAATTTTTTTAATTTTATTTTCAGTGCACCATGGAATCAAGAAAAGATTGAAAATTACTGCTCTAACAACTTTTCCGAACCTGTGTGAGGAAATGAATTAAACACTGCAAACTAGTAAAATATTATTCACTAATTTGCAAATGTAAATGATGAAAATAAACAACACTAAATGTCACATTTATCAAATTATTTTTTATTAATTTATTAAATTAGGCGCAGGAGTGGCTGTGTGGTAAGTAGCTTGTCTACCAACCACATGGTTCCGGGTTCAGTCCCACTGCGTGGCACCTTGGGCAAGTGTCTTCTACTATAGCCTCGGGCCGACCAAAGCCTTGTGAGTGGATTTGGTAGACGGAAACTGAAAGAAGCCAGTCGTATATATGTATATATATATGCGTGTTTGTGTCTGTGTTTGTCCCCTAGCATTGCTTGACAACCGATGCTGGTGTATTTACGTCCCCGTTACTTAGCGGTTCGGCAAAAGAGACCGATAGAATAAGTACTGGGCTTACAAAAGAATAAGTCCCGGGGTCGAGTTGCTCGATTAAAGGCGGTGCTTCAGCATGGCCGCAGTCAAATGACTGAAACAAGTAAAAGAGTAAAGAGTAAGAGACCTTTAACATAAGAATTATTCTACCATCATTGTTCATAGCCTTTCAAGAAGGTGCATTTCAAATAATATTGACTAGCTGCTAATAACAATAGCTTATTCACTTATGTAAAGTATTGTTAATTTAGACCATACAGTAAAACTCGGAATCAGCAGGCTTCACTTCTAACTTGTTTAACATATCTAAGTAATTATAGATTAATCCATAAATTAATCATGTAGTATAAAGAAATATTACAAATTTTTTATGTAAACTTTTATAGCATTGAGTAACTATATTAGTTTACATGAAAAATGTTAATCACTCTTCCTTTCTTTATAAAAACAGATTAAATTAAATCAATGAAATTTTATAATTTGTCAGCTTTAAATTAGTGCTACTATGTTAAGAAATAGAATTTTAAAAAATAGAAAAAGCTCAGGAAATTTCATTTCTAAAGCACAGTCAGTTGATACAATACATACCTTTTTGTGTTCTGTTTCTTTTATCATAACAAAAAGATCTCTTCCAAGACTTACATTACGCACCAGAACCCTGAAAACAGCAATATATGCAATTGACCTACTCATTCATTTTACAACTGCTTTTTCACATTGTTTCTTGTTGGTGTTTAGCCCTAGGGCACCCTTGACCAAATAGACCTATAATCAAAGGTAATCCAAAGGTAGTCCGAATATGACAATCCATCATTTTATATATCAAAACTAACATTTATTTAAGGTGGCAGGAGTGTGATTTGATAGAGATTTTGCTGCTGTTTCTAGCAAGTCAAGTGA
Organism: Octopus sinensis; assembly: GCF_006345805.1. Taxonomy (NCBI): domain Eukaryota; kingdom Metazoa; phylum Mollusca; class Cephalopoda; order Octopoda; family Octopodidae; genus Octopus; species Octopus sinensis. Next base: position 166,629,764 of record NC_042999.1, on the reverse strand, counting down.
CTGCTTAAAGGTTTCTTCACTTGCTTGTTTTCATGATAGTACAAGTCAGATGAGAGCAGAAGAGGGCCAAGCTAAAAAGAAAGCTACCTATTACTATTCATTCCCACATTATGATCATAAAATATTGTTGCCTTCCCATTCATTTTACTGTAATATTTCTATTCGGATATATGTTGAGTGGAGTGTTGGAAGCAACAGGTTGTATTGTGTCATCAGCACCATGAGGTAGCCATGGCCACGGCACTAAACTCTCAATGGCTACTACACTAGAAATAAGTAGTTATCACTTGTGGTAGCACTGTTAAAGTAGCCAATGTTTTGTTAATCTACAGGGTTGTTCAACTTTTCTTATGGTTATAACTTGAAAAGGGATAAGGCAATAAGAGTACCTCTGCTAGAAACAACAGTTAAATCTCAAATATCTATCAAATCACCCTACTTTCAATGAAGGACCTATAGGGTGATGTGGTCTGAGATAAAACTGTCTGAAAATGGAAGAGGATCATGCATGGAAAGTGTATGATCATAGGTCTGTTCAATCAGAGTTGACATGGAATCAACAACAAAAACTGAAGGTTCTATTAACCCTAGATATACAACATAACGGTGGTGCATCAACATGGCCGCAGCTCTGAGCTGAAACTAGAGAAAAAAAGAAAAAAAACATAAAGGTGAAATGTTCAGTGATAGCCCTATTAAGCCATGGTCAGATAATAGATAAAAAGTGGAGGCGTGTGGCTTAGTGGTAAGGGTGTTGGACTCACAATTGTAAGATTGTGGTTTTGATTCCTGGATCAGATGATGCATTATTTTCTTGAGCAAAAACACTTCACATTGGTCCAGTCCACTCAAATGTAGAAATGAATACCACTAGTGGAAGCACATCACTTAGTGATTATAGTGTTGGATTCATGATCGTAAGATTGTGGCTTCAATCCCTGGACCAGTCCATTGTATTCTTGAGCAAAACACTTTGTTTCACATTGCTCCAGTTCACTCAGCTGTAGAAATGAGTTTAACCTGGAGAGGGATGGGCTCCACCAGCCTTTCTTACCCTAGATATGCTGCAAGGCTGAAGCACCCCAACAACCTTCAAGGTGTTAAGGAACTTCCCAATTGTCAATTACCAGATAAATACTCACAACCTGGTGTTTCTAGTTTGGGCTGTGAGTAGGTAAACCTATGTATCATATCCAGCTACAAACAGCTGTTGACCTTTGTACAAGATACCATAGTAGTGTACTGCTTTCATATTTGGGCTGCATTCAACAGAGTCATATGCCAAACAGGAAAACATTTACTCACTAACACTCCACCAACATCTTATCTGTTGTCAAGCTGCGTATTTGTTATAGCAACATTACAATAGTCTATGTTTCCCCCAGGACTCGCTGACTCTATACCACCTTTAGCTTGTCATATATTTCACCACCCACTCTTTTATACACACACACATGCACACACCTGCTATATATCTCTCTCCATAGACTCTACTCCTAAAGTGTTGCTTAACAACAAGAATAAATGAAATCAAAATATATTACATTGAACTCTTCTTCTGCAAGTTTTCTTTAAGTGTACAAATAAATAAATCTTTCAATGAGATTTATATTCAATTTTCAAAGTGTCAAACTGCTTTTGTTCACACAGAGAAAATATCAAAAACTAGGGTTACATTTTGAAATCAAAAGAAGTGCAAACATGGCCAAGTGGTCAAGAAGATTACTTTGCAACCATGTAGTTTTGAGTTCAGTCTCAATATGAGACATCTTGAGCAAGTGTCTTCTACCATAGCCCAGGGCCAACTAATGCCAACTAAGTAAATTCAATATATGGAAACTGTGTTGAAGCCCAGTGTGCATGCATGTATAAATGAGTGTAAGTAAACAAATATACATATTGATATACATATGTACAATGCAGAAATACCCTTGGTTGGTGTCAGGGAATGACAACAAAACCATCAGGAGTAAGGGACCCCTAACTGTTATCACAACATTCTTCTAGGAGAGGGACACTCTGATGTAACACTTGCAGTTTCCCCATGATTACTGGCCATCTCATTTCAGCCTGTCACTTGGAACTAATCATGGAGACTCAGAGTGGCACTTGTATTGTACAAGCGTTTATCACTCTAATCCAATGACGTACACATCTCTTTAATGTCACTTTTTCTTCATCATTCCATCTACTGAAAGTCCTACAGCAATGGAAAACTGGCAACACGTGCAGGCTTAGCTAGTTAGAAGCACACAGTAAGTTACAACATTCATCATCTGTCACCTCTGCTCCAAACCATGAAAATCTGCACCAGGACTGAATAATCATCTGGGAGGTCATGGATGGAAAATCAGAAATATTCTTGACAATAAGGAGACAGCAATCATTTGTCAAGATGGAGTAATCACTATGTCTATGTGTATCTTTGTGTTTGTGTTTCTCTCATCACCTCACAACTGGGATTGTTTTGTTTACATCCTTGTTACTTAGCAGCTCAGCAAAAGAAAAGACAACAATACAATAAATCTCAAGTTTTAAAACAAATATTGAAGCTTATTTGATATGACAAGGTGGTGCCCCAGTATGGCCACAGTCCAATGACTGAAAAAAGTAGAAGAGTAACAGATTATGGAATTACCTGCCATTAGATATTGCTTTGTTAAGTGTATTGAGCTGTTTCTTACTTCTCAGATTTATCATTTTAGTAACAGCCTGCATAAAAAAAAAGCATTACAATATAAAATAACAGTTGCTTTTGGAAAGATACAAGGCTTCACATTTTGGGGAAAGAATATACGAGATCTTGTAACATTCGTGTCTTTCACAAGGGTATTACTTACAAGAGTGAAGTGAAATGGTTTGATTAGAAAACCAAAGCCAAGTAACACTGTGCTTACATCTTGCTCAGTTATATAAAATACTGAATTCTGTTGACTGACCACAACTCCTTACAGTTATGATATAAATAAGATAACTTAATGTTCATAACTTTTTTGAAGAGTTATCTGAAGAGGTCAGGTGATATGGTTTCAAAAGGAAAACCATAACCATATTGATGACTTAGCTCTCCAGTAAGTGTAAGTCTTGTAGAGTGTCAATAACTATTGGATGCTGAAGAAGTTTCTGGCCCTGAAGAAGGGCCAATCATTGGGATGCAGTCCTAGTGATGTGCTTGTTAGGAGAAATCCTCAAAGGTAGAGAAGCCCAACATGTGGAATGGTTGTGAAGTTTCTCGTTGCATGCGGCCCATGACTAAGCAGGGTGGAGTACAATGAGCTTTTCCTGTCATTGAAATGGATTCTTAAAGTTAAAATATTGAATAATTTTTTTCTTGCCAATCATTAATTAATGGGGGAATTTTATTGTTTCCTATTTATATACTGAAAAATTCATGCTTCAAGCAAATTTAAGATCTTACTGAGATTAAAGGGTTATTTGTATAAACTCATAGTTTCTCATCAGAAACCACCAAAAATCTTTATATATAAAAGAGAAGTTGTGTGTCTGTCTCCTACGATTTAGATTCCTAATTACTCCCACATTTTGCGGTGCAGTTTAACCAAAACCGGGTATCTTATAGTCGTGATTCATATCGAGCCCTTCTGGGTATTAGCGCGCGTCTACGATGAGTCTACGATTTAAAAAAAAATTTAACATAATTTTTTTTCCTATTATATAAGGGAAGTAACTCTCTAAAAATGTCTACAATGAGTCAACGATTTAAAAAAAAATTTACCATAATTTTTTTTTCCATTTTTAATGCATTTTTTTGCTATAACTCTCTAAAAATGCTTATATAGTTATTTCTCTTACAAACCCGAGCAACGCCGGGCGATACTGCTAGTATATAATAAAGCAAATACATAAAAATCAATAGCAGTTATGTGTTGATTCTAAAAAGACAATCAATCGCCATTTCTGCCGATCCAGTCTTAGCTAAAAAAAACCAAAAGGGACTTCTATAAACTGACATTGATACTTTATTCATTGGTAACTAGCTTTGAAAAAAAGGGGACAGAGATTTTGAAAAGGAGAAAGTGATCATTGTCAGAAACATCAAAATAAAAGCAAAAAAGTGATTCAATAAAAAAACAATACTTCAATTTTAAAAAATGCATTAATTACTCCTCAATAAAATAACTGTTATTGAAAAGTAGTTGAACCTTCTTACTCAAGGGATCAGTTTCCCTACTTACATAAGAACGGGATGGAGGCCGCTCATACTGGAGCTGCTGTTTGTTGTCTTTTTTCTCATTGTCAGTTTGGTTAGTATTCTTCTTGTTAACATCCTAAAAGCAATTTAATTCACTTTTTAAAATATTTTCTAAAAAATCATTACTATCAAAATAAAAATGAATGATAAACATTTAGCTTATACTAAAATTGTTCTCTAGCACTTTGAATGGAAAAAAAAACAAATTCTGCTTCTCTAGTAATAATTTTTTCAAAAGATCATAATGTTCCTGCTTGTTAAATTGCGGGTTTAGGTCAAAACCTGACACTTTAACTCTCTAACTGAGTATAAATCAATATTTTAATTAATAGACTTAACAGACTTAATATCAAAATGTAAAGTATAGGCGCAGGAGTGGCTGTGTGGTAAGTAGCTTGTCTACCAACCGCATGGTTCCGGGTTCAGTCCCACTGCGTGGCACCTTGGCTAAGTGTCTTCTACTATAGCCTCGGGCCGACCAAAGCCTTGTGAGTGGATTTGGTAGACGGAAACTGAAAGAAGCCCGTCGTATATATATATATATATATATGCGTGTGTGTGTTTGTGTGTCTGTGTTTGTCCCCTAGCATTGCTTAACAACCGATGCTGGTGTGTTTATGTCACCGTCACTTAGCGGTTTGGCAAAAGAGACCGATAGAATAAGTACTGGGCTTACAAAAGAATAAGTCCCGGGGTCAAGTTGATCGATTAAAGGCGGTGCTCCAGCATGGCCGCAGTCAAATGACTGAAACAAGTAAAATAGTAAAATAGTAAAGAGAGTATTGTAATTTAGAATATTCTGTGGTGTGATGGACAGATTGATGAAATGTCAGCTTTAGAGTCCATCCCTGATAAATAAGTCATACACTGCAGCATTATTTGACAAGTAAGAAAGCGAGTTAAAAAACGAACATATGAAAGAAAACAACGTAGTGCTAGATTAATTGTAAACTGTGTAGGTAGCTTTTTGAAAGTAGATATTGGATTATCTCAGAACAGAATAAACGAATGACTGACACTTTAACTATTTGTAAGATCAAATAAATACAATCATCATCATCATCATTGTTTAACGTCCGTTTTCCGCGCTAACATGGGTTGGACGGTTCGACCGGGGTCTTGGAAGCCAGGGGCTGCACCAGGCTCCAGTCTGATCTGGCAGTGTTTCTACAGCTGGATGCCCTTCCTAACACCAACCACTCCGCGAGTGTAGTGGGTGCTTTTTACGTGCCACCTGCACAGGTGCCAGGGGGGGTCCGGCATTGGCCACGATCGGTTGGAGCTTTTAACGTGCCACCGGCACGGAAGCCAGCCAAGGCGGCGCTGGCAACGGCCACGTTCGGATGGTGCTTTTTATGTGCCACCAGCACAGGAGCCAGTTGGGGCAGTGCTGGCATCGGCCACGTTTGGATGGTGCTTTTTATGTGCCACTGGCACAGAAGCCAGTCGAGTCGGCGCTGGCTACGGCCACGTTCGGATGGTGCTTTTTATGTGCCACCAGCACAGGTATCACAACTAATATTTCCATTGATATTTATTTCAATGTTCATGTACTTGACTCAACAGGTCTCCTCAAGCACAGTGGGACGTTCTGGGATCCAGGGTACTTTGAATGGGCAGGGGCTATGCGGAACTGGTGCAGGAAGCAGCCTGGGTCTTTGCAGTCACAGCATACAGCAAAAAAAAAATATTAAAAAATAACAAAATATTTCATAGAAAAAACTGTGATAGAAAAAGAAACTGTACACTGTATTGTCTGGCCAAACTGTTGGAACATCAGCCCAACATTTGAAAGATCAACAGTTAACATCCCGCTTCTAGTGATAGTTAACCAGTATCTTTGAAACACAATGTAGCATCAGTAATGATATGTGTAGAGAACTTTTAATAATCTGACAATAAATGGCTGTTAATAACCTAGCTATAAATGGCCCAAACTGCTTACTCTCTTTTACTTGTTTCAGTCATTTGACTGCGGCCATGCAGGAGCACCGCCTTTAGTCGAGTAAATCGACCCCAGGACTTATTCTTTGTAAGCCCAGTACTTATTCTATCGGTCTCTTTTGCCGAACCGCTAAGTAACGGGGACGTAAACACACCAGCATCGGTTGTCAAGCAATGCTAGGGGGACAAACACACACACATACACATATATATATATACATATATACGACAGGCTTCTTTCAGTTTCCGTCTACCAAATCCACTCACAAGGCATTGGTCGGCCCGGGGCTATAGCAGAAGACACTTGCCCAAGATGCCACACAGTGGGACTGAACCCAGAACCATGTGGTTGGTTAGCAAGCTACTTACCACACAGCCACTCCTGCTTGTTGTAAATAACTAACATAGTAAGATATACAGTCAAGAAGGCTACATGCATTGAAGGCTACATGTATTGAAGAAATACTTCAACAAAATCCAATTCTTCTTGACTTATAAAAGAGCAAATGTTTTTATTTTAAACTTTCAATCTTTCTGATTTTGAAATTTGGTTTGCAAGATTCTATTCTGTATCTTAGGAGGATCATTACACTAATAATAAACACATGCATTGGTTCTTTTTCACTTCTTTATTATTTGTTAATTTGTTTACTATTTAACTAACTAATTGATTGTTTCATTAATCATTCAGTAAATCAATCAATGAGTTATGTTTGTCAATGCCCTTTCATTGACATTTGTGACCTCTTAAATGACCTGCACTCTCTTCACCAGGTCAATTTCAAGTCTGTCTCTTTCAGTCTTTTCAAATATAAAGCCCTATAATTTTAATGGCATCAAGTATCCCTTTACTATATAAAGTAGTAGTTTAACCCTGGACATTTATAGGCCTTCTATAAGGCACAAGTGCTAACCTGCTACGGAATCAAATACTAAATGTAAATTTGAAATAGTTTAACTGCTACAAACATTCTCATCTGCATCTACAAAGGATATTCAACAGACTGGCAAACTTTTACTCACCCATTAGTCCACAAACCAACTAGGTAGCCTCTATGTCACCATTTCACCTACTAGAAACATCAACTAAATCTCCCTCAAACCACAACCTATCATCTTAATAAAAGACACATTTGGGAATATATTATGGGATACATATTCCTGAAAAAAAGACAGAATCATCATCTCTTGAATGCCTTTGAGTATATATCCACTTAAATAGAGCCAACTTGAGGGCTAAATCATAATCATCACCACCACTAAGCTTACCAATGCGTTGTACAAACCCTTTGTCTCTTCTACCACTACTAAAATGGTTCCTGTTCCCCTCAACAAGAAACATCTTACAACTACTATTCGAATTTTAATGTACCTGCCTCTTATAATTTCTGCTGTGTCTCACCTAACTGAACCATATGTTAAATAATTTTCCCAATCCCTTAATCTTCTGATGCCATTTTAAAAATTTCCTTATAGTCATCATCCTGCAGAAGAAGCTAACCATTAGCAGCATTAACCTTACCCATCTAGAGAAAACCTTCAAAGGCCATAGGCAATGCTATCTTCTTTGGACTGAATAATAAAAAATAATAATGCTTCCTACAACAAGGGGGGGGGGGTTGCTGAAAAGTATCTGGCCAAACCTTCCAAGTTCTTTTAGAGGGCCTAGAAAAACTGAAGGACTGCAGCAATAAGTGTGTGAATCTGAGACGGGAATATGTTGAATAAAATCATAATTAACTGATCCTGCGGTATTTTCTTTTACCCAAAGCCAGGAACTTTTCAGCCTCACCCCCTCATACATGAAGTAAGAGAACAATGGTAGAATAAATGAGAACTTCAGAGTGCTTAGGTAAAACTTGTCACTGACTGTCTTTTAGGAAAGAAGAGACATCTTTCAAGCACTTAATCCTTTGGTGACCATATTTCTGTTGAGATGCTCTGTGTTTCTTTCAATTAATTTCAAATATAACAAAGAATTTAGTAAAATAACTTAGTTATCATTTAGCTAGTGTTAGGAACATAAATTGTGACTAAAGTTTGGTGAAAGATTTTAATACTGAACTTTTGAAAACAAGACATTTGTATTATAGAGCCAGAGGCTATTTCAGGTGGGTTGCTATCAAAAGGGTTATAATGAGACATGTTAGCACTATTTTGTTGTGGCAGCATAGCACAATCATGTTAAGCCTATTTTATCCAATTACTGCTGGCTGCAGAAGGATACATGTGATAATTTCTGCCCAGTGGTGAAGCACACCAGTTCTGAAAGGCAAAAAGTCAGTTGCCAATAGAATGTTGAGATGTAAACATCAGTTGTTGATTGCTCATCCGGATGACAAGACACATTGCTGATTTAACGCCAATTAGAAAACATCATCTTTTACTGCTATGGAAACTGCTACCTCACATCATAACTAAACTACGCAACTCATTGGATATTTTGCATCAATCACATCTTGCAGCTCTCAAGTATCAAATCTAAATACTTTGGATGTCACACATTACACCCTGTTTCACTTGAATGCTTAATTACTTCTACAACCACATGGGTGATCAAGGAATAAATTGCTACTTTTATTAATGAGAGAATATTGCCTTCTGATATTTCTCTTTACATTCACAGAAAACACATTTGTAAATTACTGGAAGCCTTCTCCCACGCACACAATTTATAGACTTCCTAAAGTGGTGACCCGACATTGGAATATTTCTATTCTTTTCTTTTATTCTTTTACTTGTTTCAGTCATTTGACTGCGGCCATGCTGGAGCACCGCCTTTAATCGAGCAACTCGACCCCGGGACTTATTCTTTTGTAAGCCCAGTACTTATTCTATCGGTCTCTTTCGCCGAACCGCTAAGTAACGGGGACATAAACACACCAGCATCGGTTGTCAAGCAATGCTAGGAGGACAAACACAGACACAAACACACACACGCATATATATATACATATATACGACGGGCTTCTTTCAGTTTCCATCTACCAAATCCACTCACAAGGCTTTGGTCGGCCCGAGGCTATAGTAGAAGACACTTGCCCAAGGTGCCACGCAGTGGGACTGAACCCGGAACCATGTGGTTGGTAAACAAGCTACCTACCACACAGCCGGAAATATTCCCTAAAAAACAAACAGGAAAGGAAAAATTTTAACATAAATTCTTAGTGTTCGATTTGTGAAGATACTTACTTGATTTTCAATATGGATTCCAGCTCTTTTTTATTTCCTTCTTCAAGCGTAACCAGCTGGTGTTTCACACACACGTACTGGTGCCATAAGCACATGTCCTATCTCACTTTGGCCTGAATTTTACCACTTACCACCATTGATAAAAAAAAATGTCTTTATCCTGTTTCATTTGGAATTTGTTTTACACAAATCGGGATGGAAAATAAAACCCATCGCTGAGGATCAATATTCTTTTTATTGCCATGCTGGTGATTTCTTTTCACTGAGGACTGTTTTGACCAATTCGGCACGTAAAATACACCAATCCGACCGTACGACAGGCACCCATGCCAACCCCCTTTGCTTGCGAAGACATGTTGGGGCGAGCGAAATCGAAATCGAATTGAACCAGCCAGGATCCCTGGTCTGGTGGTACATAAAAAGCACTATCCGACTCGTGGCCAATGCCAGCCCCGCCTCAACTGGCTTCCGTGCCGGTGGCACATAAAATACACCAATCCGACCGTGGCCATTGCCAGCCTCGCCTGGCACCTGTGCAGGTGGCACGTAAAAAGCACCCACTACACTCACGGAGTGGTTGGCGTTAGGAAGGGCATCCAGCTGTAGAAACATTGCCAGATCAGACTGGAGCCTGGTGTAGCCTTCTGGCTTCCCAGATCCCCGGTCGAACCATCCAACCCATGCTAGCATGGAGAACAGACGTTAAACGATGATGATGATGATGATGATGTACAGGCTATACTTCTCAGTCACTATGAATCACTCTTCATTGCCAGTGTTTAGCAGCAACATTTGAGTTTGGTTCACACAGATGGAGTCTTATTTTGTAACAAGTAATATTACCTCTGAGCAGCAACAGCTACATATTGAATGCCAATCCTTCTTTTCTGGCGAGTCATCTGAAAGACATTATTACTGACCCAATGATAAAGACTAAAGTCCTTTGTAGAACATCTCTTTCAGCCAAGAAGCATTTCCACACTTTGGTGCATGATGAGCATTTGGGCAACAAGATGCCGACCCAACTCCTTTGTAGAATAAGAGAACTCACCAAGGGTTCTTCAGAAGACAGCTCCATGTTTAACCCTTTAGTGTTCGCATTATTCTGCCAAAATTAATCCTTTTTTATCCACATTGCCTTGAACTAATCAGGCATTATCTTGGTGCTATGAGATTTTTAAAACAACATTGTAGGGCTGGTGTGAGAGACCAGATCTGGCCAGTTTGAACATAAAACAGGCAGAATACTTTTGGCTGGATATGTCCGGTTTAAATGCTAAAGGGTTAAACAGCTCTTCTTCTTCCATTTGCCTTCAAATGTACAGGGGATTCTTGCCCCTATGATGGAGGTTAGTACAGTCAATCAGCTGGCTTCTTCAGCTGATAAGATACTGGAATACACTGAGATAGAGTTGCTGATGACAGAATTGCTGCTGTTTCTTCTTCTCTTGTTACAGTAGCAGCTACTACTTAAGAGTCTAATTCTGCAACTTTACAGGCCATCCTGGATTTAACCAAAGAAGTGAAGAGATTATGTGCTACTCAAAATTCTTATCAACGTTGACAAAGATCAATCGGTTGTTTGTCGTCCCCTAGGTGACATTCTCCTGCCTTTTCATCAACCTTAAGTTGGTATCACCAATATTTTGTTGAAGTTACTTGTAGATGCATAAAACCTGGTGTTTATATGTGTGTCAGGGAAACTCCACTGTGGGATACTGAGCACAACAGCTGCTCCCAGTGCACATAACCATAACTGTGCGTTTTTTGGAGAGGACCTCTCATCACAAACTTTTCCTTGTGGATTCAGGTGCTGCCTGCAGTATTTGGCTGGTAAAATTCATTAAGGATAAACCTTCTCTTTCTGCAATTACCCTGCAAGCAGTGACCTATTCACCTATTCAAACATTTAATCAAATCTTGCTTTCTTTGGATTTGGATTTACAGCATGATTTTAAATGGGTTTTCATCATAGCTGACCTTACCCAATTTTAGGTGCGGTTTTTCTCCACCATTACTCACTTTTAGTGGATGTTTGTAAGCAGCATCCTTTGGATAGCTCTACGAAGCTTTTTATTCCAGTTGTCGAGTTTCTTTTGGTGAGTACTTTATACAATCTTTCACACCCTGGAGTTTTGGCCTCAGTAAAGCTCATAAAGGCTACATTCTTCTGGCCAATTTTATTCTTGGCAGGAATTCAAATACTCCATCAGTTAGCCAAACATTTTTTATCATAGCATCTGGAGACTTATATCAGTCACTTTTGGACTCTTTCCCAGAGTTCATCAACCTGAATTTTTTAGCAAGTAATCCTACTCACTCTACAAAACATTTCATTTCTACAACTGGTGCTCCTGTGTTTTCACATCCTCATCATCTGCCTCTGGAAAAACTAAAGGCAGCAAAGGCTGAGTGTGAATGCCTCAACTTGGAATTATCCACCCTTCAACAAGCACATGGGCCTCATCCCTGTACATGGTCCCTAAGGGCTCTGGTGATTGGAGACCTACAGGAGATTTTAGACATCTCAATTCTTTGAAGGTTCCCGCTAAATACCCTATCTGTAATCTCCAGGATTTTGCTTCCTCTCTCCATGGATGTACAGTGTTTTCTAAGCTTGATCTTGTTTGAGCTTATCACCAGATTCCTGTTAACCAAGTGGACATTCCCAAAACTGCAATAACAACTCTATTCAACTCTTTCAAATTCTTGTCTTTGCCATTTGGCCTTTGCCATTCTGCCAGCACATTTCAACAGTTCATTGAGAAAGGCATTCGTGGACTGGACTTCATCTATGCTACATCAATGATCTCTTAATTGCCAGTTCTTCTACTAAAGAACATATTCAACATTTAAAGCTGCTCTTCCAACGTCTTCAGAACTTTCAGGTACAGATTAAGCTTCTTACTTTTTCCCTGCTTTCCAAGCTGGAAACCAAGACAAACTCAACAACTGGATTTTATATTGCAGTTCACCAACAATATTCAATACATCTCCGGTGCTCAAAACACTGCTGCAGATGCTTTGTCCTATCTGCCAATCAATTCATTGGTATCCACTCTAAGGATAGACCTGAATGTTTTGTCCTCAGATCAACCTCCTCTGGACTTACTGGACACATTTTCTCCTGAATTTATAACATGCAAATTCAAGTCTCTGCCTCCACTAAATTCTGACAGGCAGATTTTGTGTGACGTCTCAAACATCTCGATGGATTTGCCTCATCCTTTCGTTCCAGGAACCCATCATCAAGCTGTATTTGAAACTTTACACAATCTTTCACACTCTGGAGTTTTGGCCTCAGTAAAGCTTATAAAGGCTAGATTCTTCTGGCCAAATATGAAACAAGACATTACTGCATAGACTCGATCTTGCCCCCCCCCCCCCATTGCCAGAAGTCAAAGCCACACAAGCACATTCGTGCCCTTCTCAGAACTTTTAGTACTCCAGATGCATGTTTTCACTACATACATATCAATCTCATGGGACCCTGGTCTGTCAGTCAGGGATTTACATACATCTTGACTTGTACTGACTACTTCTTCTGATGGCCTGAAGTGATTCCATTAAGTGACATTATTGCTGAATCTGTAGTGCGAGCCCTGGTGTCAGGATGGATATTGCGCTATGACGTTCCTACCACCATTACCATGGACAGGGTCAGCTATTTGAATCCCATCTCTTTGTGGAACTCTCCAAAGTCATTGGTGATTAACAAATTCATACAACCAGCTATCATCCAACATCTAACAGAATTGTAAAGCATTTCCTATGCCAGCTGAAAGCTGCATTTTATACTTACCCCGACACTCAGCACCAGAGCAAGTACTTCCCCATAGTACTCCTCGGCATCCAGACTTTGGTTAAGAAAGACCTGGGATACTCCCCAGCTGAACTATTGTACAGTGCTCCTTAGTCAGGGGAGATGCTTGCCTCAGTCAACCTTGCCACTCAACATCCAGCACTTTATATTAACCACCTGCATGTGTATTTTCAAGAACTACCACCAATGAGTGCTCTACATCAAACAGTAAAATCTGTGGTCCTCAGAGACATTGCCTCATGGACCTACATTTTTGTACAAAATAATGCAGTGAGAAACCCTCTCACCCCACCTTATTCAGGAGCTTATCGCGTGCTGGCATACTCTGATAAACATTTTACCATTGATTTTAATGGTACTAAAGACAGTTTTTGTAGATAGACTTAAAGGGGCTTATACAGATGCTCACACCTCAGAGCCACACACACACCCTACCCACACTGTTCCACACACACCTTACCCACCTCCAAAACATATGTCATGACAACCCACAGTGGTTGTCATGTCCATTGGCCCAAGAAACAGTGTAAAACTATTTACATATCAATTGGCCCCTACTCTCTGGTATTCTATTGTATTTTTTCCCTGCTCAGTGCATTTAGGTTGTTTTCTTTTTCAGGTATTTGCATGTTCGTTAACTTTCCTTTGCCTTTGTCTAGTTTTGCATGTCACTTGTTACCTTTTAATTTTTCAGGACTTTTTCTATCTATGTATATATTTTTGTGAACGTTCCATATATTATTTGTAAAAGATTTTTCCACATTCAAACACACATACTTTTTACAATTTTGAACATTATTTTTATTTTGTTGGTCTTGAGAGGAATATTTTGCGTTACAGTTGTTATTTTGCACTGATTTTCAATCTGCTAGCACTATGTTGCTGTGGCAGCATAGCACAATCGTGCTAGGCCCATTTTATCCAATTACTGCTGGCTGCAGAAGGATACATGTAGCAACTTCCACCCAGTGGTGAAGCACGTCAGTTTTGAAAGACAAAAAGTCAGTTGCTGATTGCTCATCCAGATGACAAGACACATTGCTGATTTAATGCCAATAAGAAAACATCATTTTCCATTGCTATGGGATTGCTACCTCACTTCACAACTAAACTATGCAACTCATTCGATATTTTGCACCAGTTACATCTTGCAGCTCTCAATTACCGAATCTAAATACCTCAAACGTTATGGAGAAATTAACTTATGTCACACATTACACCCTGTTTTACTTGAATGCTTAATTACCCTGTGACGTGTTTTCTATTATCACATGTGTGATCAAGGAATCGATTGTTATTTTTATTAATGAAAGAATATTGCCTTTTAATATTTGTCTTTACATTCATACATTACTGGAAGTCTTCTTACACACAATCCATATACTTCCCAAAAGGTTAATGCCATGAAAATTGGGCTAAACACTAATCCACCATAACACTATCATAATCATCATCATTGATTTAATGTCCACTTTTCCATGTTTGCATGGGTCCAGTGATAATGGGTGATAAAAATGGAAATTTTAAATCAAATAAATATAATAAATCAAATTCTGAATCAGAAGCAGCTCTAATAATGTAAACATTACCGATGTCACATATTTAATGTTTGGGTTTTGGTTATGTGCTTATTGACAGCAGGATTTAACCAGGGAGAAGTCCTTTGAAGACAGTTGCTTCTAATGCAAAATTGAATTTTGTTTCACTTGTGCAACATTTTTGCACATCAGCAGATAAATTTGACACTATCTGCATAGACACCTCAGACCAGCAATTCAAATTCACTTCAAGGTGACTTGGAGATATGATGCTGACATGCTGAAATAACAGTGAAATATCAATATCCACTGTTCTTGATCAACAACAGGACAATTCATTTCATTTGGTTAGGGATATATTTTTAACATTTGACATCTTAAAGGGACTTTTACCTAGACAAATCCCGCAGCCAATAAGCACATAAAGAAAACATGTGTTAAGTATGCAACTTCAGTAATATAATAATTTTAATATTAAAAAGGCTAAAAACATCTCTATTCATTGCAAGAATATTAGTTCATACATGCCTCTTGAAGTTGTCCAACAGCATGAAGAATAAGAGTTTCCTCATCAAGATATATTGGTTCACCAATTTCCTTATATGGCAAATGTACTGGGCAATAAAAGCCTTGACTGGAAAGTTGTTGTTGCCGTCGAGTGTAATTAGCTTTGCGAATTTCATCACGAGTTGGAATTGTTGCATTATATATAGTAGAACTTCGAGCTTGTATTTTAACACCTTTGTGATTAGCAGTTGGTATAGGTATGCATTTCACATAGTTTCGAGGATCACCGCTTGCAACAGGCATTGTACTTGTTTATCTGCAAAATATGAAAAACATTGTCAACATTAACATTTTAGTGTATCTTTTTTCTTTTCTATTCCAGTCTGTCATGAAATAGACAGATTTCCCATGCAATATATTAGTTTCAAATTTTTGGCACAAGGCCAGTAATTTTAAATGTTGAGTAAATAAATCGATTGCATTGACCCCGAACTTTAACTGGAATTTATTTTATCAACCCCAAAAGAATGAAAGCAAAGTCAATCTCAGCATTATTTGAACTCATGACATTAAAATGGACAAAATGCTAAGCATTTTATCTGGCATGCTAACAATTCAACCATCTTAATCATTCATCACTTCTTATAAAACCCACTGTTTCTACTTTTGCTATGTCTTCTGCCTCCACAGGTACACCTCACTAATAGTATACAGTAATTATTTTTCCCCATACCACTCAACAAACATTTGCACCACGTTTATACTGGTGCAGTTGTTTCTCTTACACAGTTTTGTTGCCTTTTTAATGCTCAACTGTGTTCTCAACTCATTTATGTTCTTTTTCTTTTGCAAATTCACATTACACAATTCAAATAAATCCTACCATGCTTCTCGTCAGTCTCAGCAGAACTACAACAGTCAATATCCATCTCTAACAACCCAGCAGCATTACTCTCATAATTAACATGCTTAGAAGGAAAGTATGCCTCTTGTTAGCAAGGGACAACTGCCAATCAGGTAATAAAAATGTTTAGATAATTTTACAGCTGTGTGTTCCTAAAGAATAACCTTCTATGAATGACTAACCCAGCTAGTCACAAGCGACATAGAAGAAGAATAGGACTGTGGCTATAGGCTAAGGCTATCACAACTGAACAAGTTTAGAAGAAGTAAAAGAAAGCAGTTAGTAAGGAGGAATATCAATAACAAAAACACCTGGTGTATCTACCAGGAGAGAAGCTGATAGTAGGGGAAACGCTAAATGCTGAATTGTGAGGATGCCAGGTGTAGAGTGTTCTGAATGACAAAGAAATGTTATTTGGAAATAAGGGTTTTTTAAAATAAAACTTACATACTTGTCCAGAAAGACAGGATGAAAAAAAGAGAGGTATAAAGGTTTTTGAAAGGTTTGACTGAGGAGTATGTATGAGATAGTAAGAGATTATCTGAAGGTATAATAAACAAAGGGGTAATGAATTCAAGGAAAACAGCAATCCCACCAAGAATAACAACAGAGATGTAGAAGGCTTTGTAGGTGATGTGCTAGTTTCTGGGGCTTGTAACACTCACTTCCAACATCTTCCAACAAGAATTTCTCCAACACATATTCTGGTAACTGAATTTATACTATGGATATAGTTATGCTCCTCAAAACATTTGCGTCTGTACATTAATAATCTACTTGCTGTTACTTCTAAATACCCACTCCTATGTAGATGACACCATTCATCACTCTTTCTTAACCTTCCATACATAGATGTTATGTATACACAACTAGACATTTCATTTCAGATTTGCACCATTTCAATGAACCGCAAAAGCATTCACTAAACCAACTTCTCCTTCTTACTTCTAAACCTCAGATTAAATACTTTCTTCAACCCAAAACCACAACTCTCTAATATCTATCCCTGTACGTTTTTTTGTTTTTTTCCTCTACAAGTATCAACTTATAGAAATCGACTGTCCTCCTCAACCTGGGAGGACCTACAAAGTTCATAAGCAATTTTTCCTTAACTCTTAAGGAAAAAATTAATACAGAGTTGCAAACAAAGCATCCAGCAAAGCAAACAACACTCAACACATTTTTCATTCAATGACATTGTTTATGTTTTCATTCATGTATTTGAATATGTATGTATTTTAATAAAGACATGTTTAAGCAATTGGCAAATTTTGTTCCTTCAGTTAATAAGTCCCTCGTTTAATAAATCCCAAATAAGTGGTCCCAAGATGGATTTATAAAGCAGGGAGCTCTGTATGACAAAAGTTAGTTTGGCACCTTGTTTGGTAGGAATTTTGTTCATTAGTTCTAAATAAGTTTGTTGTCTGCTAGAAACTTTGTTACCTATTTCTTTACTACCCACAAGGGGCTAAACATAGAGGGGACAAACAAGGACAGACATAGGTATTAAGTCGATTACATCGACCCCAGTGCGTAACTGGTACTTAATTTATCGACCCCGAAAGGATGAAAGGCAAAGTCGACCTCGGCGGAATTTGAACTCAGAATGTAACGGCAGACGAAATACCTATTTATTTACTACCCTCAAGGAGGATTAACAAGGACAGACAAACGGATTAAGTAGATTATATCAACCCCAGTGCGTAACTGGTACTAATTTAATCGAGCCCGAAACCACTAAGCATTTCGCCCGGCGTGCTAACGTTTCTGCCAGTTCACCACCTTGTTACCATTTATATTTCATCTTGAACACCAATTGCAATATTGAATGTTGCTTACCGTATTATCTATTTAGTAATTTAGGTCACATAATTAGATGATTATCTATGTCTTCACTTGAATATGCTTGAAAAATATAGCTTGCTATTTTCTTTTTGGTAATCTCGTGTATTTACCAACTATCAACACTTAATCCTGTTCACAATACTATTCTATGTACATAAAGAATGACAGCAGTCTCTTGAAATAAAGAATGATTGTCCTTCAGGTTAAAATTTGTGACCAAGTTCATTAGTGCAGGATCCACAAATCTGGTTTCAGACAGTGATTGTGGTCTCGGGGAAGAACAGACATTTCATGCTGCTTCATAAGCTCATGTTTATCGTTGTGATGTTCAACTCATGACGCATCAAAGTACTGGGTTTCATCATAGATGATGTGTCTCCACTTGCATCAGCTATTTGCCAATAATTCCTACTTATTCTTTTATTCTTTTACTTGTTTCAGTCATTTGACTGTGGCTATGCTGGAGCACTGCCTCAAAGGGATTTTTAGTTGAACAAATCAGCCCCAGGACTTCTTTTTAAAGCCTAGTACTTATTCTATTGGTCTCTTTTGCCAAACCACTAAGTTATGGGGATATAAGCACACTAACACCAGTTGTCAAGCAGTGATGGGGGGGGGCAGACACAACGACATACACACATATATATATATATACACGACAGGCTTCTTTCAGCTTCTGTCTACCAAATCCACTCACAAGGCTTTGGTCAGACTGAGACTACAGTAGAAGACACTTGCCCAAGGTGCTACACAGTGGGACTGAACCCGGTACTAAGTGGTTGGGAAGAAAGTTTCTTAGCACACAGCCACGCCTGTGCCTACTTGTGTACATTAATAATACAATTTTTCAAATTTACTTTCAAATGTCATTAAAAATGTTTCCTTTCCCCTCCTCAGATGTACTTTTCCTTATTCAACCCTTTCGTGACCAACCCGGCTGAAACCAGCTCTGGCTCTGAGTAGAAATGTCTTGTTTTCATAAGTTCTGAATTAAAATCTTCCACTAAGCCTTAGTCACAATTTATGTTCCTAAAACTAGCTGAATGATAACTAAGTTATTTTACTAAATTATTTGTTATATTTAAAGTAATTGAAAGAAACACAGAAAATCTCAAAATAAATACAGTAACGATCAAGTGGAACGAAAATGTAGGAGATAGAAAATTTCTTGAGCTCACTAATATCTCTTTCTTTCTTGTCATTGGATACACATGCTTTTCCTCAGACATTCTTGATAGTACATTTCTGGATTATAGAGGTATCATTAGTGTTGCCGACTTAAATTCAGAATTTTATGCTAAATTTCAGTAGAAAAAATATTAAAAAATGCTAAAAAAATGTTAAAGACTAATTATATCAAAAAGCTTAATTTTTATTCACATTTTTATTTACTTTCCTTAATTATATTCAGCATTGAGAAATAATTTCTTGAATTTCACTGATTTGATCATGGTCAGCTGCAGTTCCTAGGTTTTGACTTCTGTATACATTCAAGGTCCCAATCTTGTTAATTATGTGTTTTGGAATATTGAAGTTTTTGCAACGTTTACCATATCTTCTCAGGCCATAATTTTAAAGACAGTATTGATCTAAGCATAGGATTTGTTTTTCAATTTTTATTTGCTTACACCCATACTACTGAACAACCGTTCAACTTCTGCATTTGAGTTTGGCAATGCCAATAGATTAATGGCAAAATTTGCAACATCTGTAAAAGAATTTCCTCCAGTAGCATCTTTATATTCCAAGACTTCCAACCAGAATGCCTCAGTATTTGTCCATTTAACTAAAGGAATAATATTAAACTGAATTTCAGTTGAAGCAATTTTTTCTTCATTTAAATGCATTGCATCTAAGACAGGTAAAATTGGCTCTTTGAAATGCTGCAAAATATTCTTTACTGAAAAACATTTGATATTCCTCAGTATAAATCCTTAAAAAATGTTTTAGCCCGAAGGCCGCGGCCATGCTGGGGCACCACCGCTGGATACCCAGTATATTAATATTTCCTGGCAAACGGTGCTTAAGCTCTTTATAAAGGCAGAGTAAAAATTGTGCTCTTTTGCGAATATTATTTTCTTCAGTGGCTGTCACAGTCTTGAAAAGACATAAAAGGAGAAATAAATATATACATACACATACAAATACACACACACACACACATATTTCATGCATTAGGTAGGGTGTATTCCTGCAGTGGTTCGTATTGTCCTTGCATAATAAATGTACACATATACATAAATACATGATGTGTCTATAGTTGAGGGCCTGAAATCATGGTTCCCATTAGAGGGTGAAAGTTTATATTAAGTTATGATACCAGTTGGTACTAAATTAGTAAATGCATTAAATCTCCAGGCAGTTACCAAGATACTGTATTAGCTTCCATTATTTCTTCCGTTATTTTATAGTTAACAAGTTGCTGAATCCCTATTGATAACGGGGAGGGGGTTGTGGTCCTTCACGTAATCTAATTGGTCAGCTAATTTTTTTGAAAGGCCATGATGCTGCTATGGTTGGTTAGTGGTTAACAGATAACATAAACAAACTATATAAAAAAATTATATATATGCACGAAAACATAGAAACAAATAATTCATAGTTAACAATGGGTAGGCAGGAGAGTAAAAACTGATGCTGAGACTGGATTCGATTAGATTAAATCAAATTAAGAATTATAGAAGTAAAAAGTTGATGAGCATACAGGTTAGTGAGTATAATATAATAGGTTAGAGTGATATGACTAAGGGGATGTGGTTTTACTAGATTGTTTATGAGAAATGAGGTATTACAAAGGTATAAAACCGTACATGATAAATGTGAAATATGTATCCGTCTAATTAGGGGGATTAAATGTGCATTTACTAAATATAGACTTAATATAATGTCTAACAGCTGATGAATACTACCGCTGGATTGCCTCCATTTTCTTCTTGACATATAAATTAAAACCACTTATTACCCTTGCCTAATTATTATACTCAGTAGTGTAATTGCCAAGCAATATCCAGCACTTGTGTATTAATTGGGTATTCTACCAGCAGTATATTGGATAGATCTGGCAGTGTTTCTACAGCTGGATGCCCTTCCTAACACCAAGCACTCTGTGATTGTAGTGGGTGCTTTTTACGTGCCACCGGCACAGGAGCAAGAGGAGGCTGGCAACAGCCACGATCAGTTGGTACTCTTTATGTGCCACCAGCATGGGTACTACAGCTGCAATTTCCATTTGATTTTAATTTTGATGTTGATGTACTTGACTCAATAGGTTATTATGTTTTTTAAAGCCATATTATATCTTAAAAGATAAATACATTTTTCTATCTATTTTTTTACCTTAAAAATTAATATTTAACATAATAAATGGGTTGTATGACATAATCCTAATGTTTTAAGTTTCTAATTTAGATAATAGAGTTTTTTATAAGAAAAATTATTATTCTATTTATTTCTTAAAAAATATTGTTTAACTCTATTTGATTATTTATTTAACTATTATCATTAACCTTAAGATTGACTATAATTATAATTTTAATTCGAATTTATAATTGAATTTAAACTTAATTGTAATTCGAATTGAATTATAGCCATGAAACGTACGTAGTGTTTTTACTTATATTATATTTAACTTTATACTTTTTGGTTAGTAGAAAAAAACATTTTTTTTACATTTTTTTAAATTTAAAAATTTTTTAAAAATATAAAAATATAATAATTTATAAATATAAATACAAAAATTTCAGCCCCCTCCTATTTATCATAGTCCTCCAGGCAATAACGGAGGAATTCAAGACAGGATGCCCCTGGGAGCTCCTCTATGCTGATGACCTTGCTCTAATTGCTGAGTCACTATAAGAACTAGAGGAGAAGTTTCAGGTATGGAAACAAGGATTAGAATCAAAGGGACTTAGAGTCAACATAGCTAAAACCAAAGTCCTAATAAGTAGGAAGGCAGGCAAACCACAAATCCCTTCAAGTAGATGGCCCTGCTCAATCTGTAGTAGAGGTGTAGGTAGAAACTCTATAAGATGCACCAAGTGTAAGCTATGGACACATAAGAGGTGCAGTAATATCAAAGGAAGGCTAACTGGGAAGATAGCTTTTGTATGTGGCAGATGCTCGGGAGCGATAAACACTGAAAATGCGCAGAGAACAACTTCCGCCACATTCCAGGGAGAAAAACTAGAGGTAGTCGATAGCTTCCTTTACCTAGGTGACCAAGTCAGTAGCGGGGTAGGGTGCTCTGAAAGTGTAGCTGCTAGAATAAGAATAGCTTGGGCAAAGTTCAGAGAGCTCTTACCCCTGTTGGTGACAAAGGGCCTCTCGCTCAGAGTAAAAGGTAAACTGTATGACACATGTGTACGAACAGCCATGCTACATGGCAGTGAAACATGGGCTGTGACTGCTGAGGACATGCGTAAGCTCACAAGGAATGAAGCCAGTATGATCCGATGAATGTGTAATGTCAGTGTGCATACTTGACAAAGTGTAAGTACCTTGAGAAAAAAGTTGGACCTAAGAAGCATCAGATGTGGTGTGCAAGAGAGACGACTGTGCTGGTAAGGTCATGTAGCGAGAATGGATGAGGATAGCTGTGTGAAAAAGTACCACACCCTAGCGGTTGAGGGAACCTGTGGAAGAGGAAGACCTGAGATGAAGTGGTGAAACACAACCTTCGAACTTTAGGCCTCACCAAGGAAATGACTAGTGACCAAGACCTTTGGAAATATGCTGTGCTTGAGAAGACCCGACAAGCCAAATGAGACCATAACCTCGTGGCTTGTGCCAGGGGCGTAACCAGCCCACTTGTGCATACTTTTTCTTTCTTTGGACACTAAACTCTGCTTGCGAAGACCTGTTGAGGCAAGTGAAATCGAAATCAAAATCAAAGTGAAATTCGATGACGGGCACGAGCACCATACGAGCGTGATCGTTGACAGACGGCTAACCAGCTTCTGTGCCAGTGACACATAAAAGGCACCATTCGAGTGTGATCGTTGCCAGCTTCGCCTTACTAGCACTTGTGCCCCGTGCTAGTAGGGTACTAAGAGCACCGTCCGAGCGTGATCGTCGCCAGAGCAGCTAACTGACTTCCATGCCGGTGGCATGTAGGAGGCACCATTCAAGCAGGATCGTTACCAGCAGCGCTTTACTGGCACCTGTGCCATTGGCATGTGTAAAAAAAATTTAAGCAAGGTCGTTGCCAGTACCGTCAGACTGGCCCCCGTGCCGGCGGCACGTAAAAGCACCCACTACACTCTCGGAGTGGTTGGCATCCAGCTGTAGAAACTCCAGATCAAGACTGGAGCCTGGTGCAGCCATCTGGTTCGCCAGTCCTCAATCAAATCGTCCAACCCATGCTAGCATGGAAAGCGGACATTAAACGACGATGAAGATGACGATGATGATATATATATCAGTAATAGGCAGGATGTGTGTGTGTGTACGTGAATGTAATTTATGCACATCCACAAACTGGCATGCATGTCACTCCAGTTTTAGGAGGACATTGGTTACAACCATGGCTGTGCTTTTGTCAACTTATTTTTCCCAAGGCACCCGTGGATAGCAGTAAAAATCAATTTTCAACCATAACTTTTACTATTTTTGTGTGTGTGTGTGGGAAAGAGTAACAGTGTACATTTTTTAAATTCATTTTTCTTTGCATCTTTTTTAAATGAGTGAGTGATTGGCTGAGAGAGAGAGGTGTGTGTTGTCAGAAAGAAAGAGAGAAAGTGTGTGTTACTGTGTGTGGGAGACAGAGAGAGAGAGAGAGAGAGATAGCATAAATTTTATTTATTTACTTTTTCTCGCATTTTTTTTAGTGTGTGTTTGACTCAGAGAGAGAGAAAGAGAGACGTTACGCTATCACTCACTCACTCTCTCTCTCTCTCTCAGTCAAAAAAAGATGCAAGGAAAAATAAATTTTAAAAATGTACGCTATCACTCTCTCTCACTGTCTCCCTCACACAAACACACACATCAACACACACCTTCTCTCCTCTCTCTCTCACACATACACTTTCTATCTCACACCCTATCATCAACATACACACATGTCCCTGTCATTTTCTCTCTCTTTCACTTTATGCTGACATCAAACAAAATATACATTTCCAGTTCAAAAAAACAAATAAAAATTTTTTATTACCGAACATTGTACCTTAACAGCTGATGGATCATTGACAACTCTGTGACTCAAAACAAAGGATAGCCCTTGCTGAAACTTACCTCCTGCCATAAAATCTTCAATGAGATAATGATACCAGAAATAAATCACTGCTTTAATCCCCACCCCTCAAAAAAAAATCCTACCATCCAATGAGTGGAACACCTCAAACAGCATGTTTTCACTCAAAACAAATGGAATAAAGAGTACACATATCAAAACAACAATAACACCAAGTGTGTGTGTGTGTGTGTGTGTGTACAGACTTACAATATATTGTTAAGAAACTTTTACACAATCATTCAATAAAACTCAAATAGGATAAAGAGTACACACTTTATCTGCCTAAACAGTGCAATGGGACCTGCTTGGTGGTCAAGTCCCTGATGCCCCACTTTATTGAGGCCACCATTGTTACAGAGTGCGGGAGGTGGGGATGTTTTCATTTCAAGGATGCACCTTTATCCATCGAGGTCAGACATGCCATTTAACTTCCACAGATCGCAGTTCCAGGTGAGGCCATGCTTCACCATGCCCATCAACAAATCCCAAGGCCAAACACTATCAGTAGCAAGCATCCATTTGGGGAAGCCG
The DNA here is from genome assembly GCF_006345805.1 of Octopus sinensis. Classification (NCBI taxonomy): domain Eukaryota; kingdom Metazoa; phylum Mollusca; class Cephalopoda; order Octopoda; family Octopodidae; genus Octopus; species Octopus sinensis. The sequence goes on along the minus strand of NC_042999.1, from coordinate 166,605,035 downwards.
TGCTTTTCACATGGGCAACTTTATGTGGCCTGCTCCCATGTGAGGAGTAGAAATGTTCTTTTTGTGTATGCTCCTCAGAGCAGAACACGCAATGTTGTCTATAGCGGAGTTTTATAGGCGTAGAAAGAAGAACAGGTCGTCATTGCAGCCTATGTGGTTATAAACAGGCGATTCAGAAGCAATGGCTAGACATATTCTCAAACCATGGCAACATGGCTCATGGACTCTTCCTCTTCTTTATTGCTGACTTCTCCGACAACAATGCTTATTCGGCCGATATCAGCGCTTGGCCAAGTTGTTCATAGAGTTAGGCTAGAAGGACCAGGCCCTTTATTTTTTTGTTACAGCTGATGGTAAGTTTTCCTAAGTTACTCCAATCCAGATCTCCAATGCAAACCTTCGAGGCAACCTTCTCCAATGCAGCCTTCACCAATAGTACTCCTAGGAGGGGTTAGGACTAGATCAGGACTAGTCGCTGCCTTTTAGAGGCTCCCAAGCCCCCTTTTGCTAGTTTAGCTTAAGCTTAGGTTGAGGCTTAGTTGTGATCTGAATATAACCTCTTCTGACACAGGATTGGAAGCCTTTTGGTCATTCTATTTTCCTTGCCAGAAGGGTTCCCAACCCATGGGCCAAGGAGGGTTAGATGATGGGGGGGGGGGTCGAAAGGGCCAGCATGTGCAGCCTGATCACCTCTGCTAGTCAAACTTCCAACCCATGCATTCCTGTTGTGACACTGATTCTGCAAAACTGGGTTGGGTGTGAAAACGAACTTTAAAGTATAAATATAGAATTTTTGAATCAGCAATGTTGTGTTCAGTTAAGTCCTATTTGGAGTGAAAAATCAATAAACTGATTCTTTATAGAGTTTTCCATTTAATCAGGATAAAAGAAAAATTCATAAACTGATTCCTTATAGGATTTCCCACTAAAATTAGCTGCACCCCATTTTCAACCATAACTTTTACCAGTTTTGATGTATTTTGTTCAAACTTGATACTGGCGTTACTTAGGACTCATGAGATCTTTGAATGCTTTAAGTTCTCCAAAAGTGAAAAAATAAAAAATTGATGAGTGGAAAAATCGATAAACCAATTTCTTATGGGATTTCCCAATCAAATTGTCTGCAACCCATTTTAAGCCAAATGTTTACCAATATCAACGGATTTCACTCAAATTTTACGTCAGTATAACTTAGTTTGGTTTGAAACAAAGTGCTTGATTAGCTTAAGAATCCTAACTTAATCCCAGACAACCTCAGGCTATACTGCTAGTATATATATATATATATACACACACAGTCACACACACACACACACATATATATATATATAATTTAGATTCAGATGAATACGGTGCTTAAGTTGAGGCACCAGGATTTAGTATGGTATTATCCATACAATTTAAAATAAGGTGATTATAATCAAAATAAGCAACAAGGATATTCAGAGGTAATGCAGTACAATCGTTTCATGCGACTCCATTTAATTGAACAATGCATACATCAATTTAAAATGTAGAGCAATCTTCAGTTGCACAAAAAACATAGAATTTAATTAAATTTGAAGGACACATGAGTATAATTGTATCCAAAATCTCCAAGAGGATAGACAAAGAACATGTTTTTACCAACAACATCACAGTTGGAACTGAAACTTTTTCAAAAAAAAGACACTGCTTTTCACTGATTATTTCTGTTATTTAAATAACAGAAATGTTGATAAAACATGTTCTTTGTCTATCTCCTTATCCTCTTGGAGTATGTATGATGATGATATATATATATATAATATATATATATATATATATACAGTGTATGTATGTGTGTGTGTATATTTACTCTTTTACTTGTTTCAGTCATTTGACTGTGGCCATGCTGAAGCACCGCCTTTAATCAAGCAACTCTTTTGTAAGCCCAGTACTTATTCTATCGGTCTCTTTTGCCGAACCGCTAAGTAACGGGGACATAAACACACCAGCATCGGTTGTCAAGCAATGCTAGGGGGACACACAGAGACACACACACGCATATATAAAAATATATATATATATATATATAATATATATATATATATATATATATATATACATATATACGACGGGCTTCTTTCAGTTTCCGTCTACCAAATCCACTCACAAGGCTTTGGTCGGCCCGAGGCTATAGTAGAAGACACTTGCCCAAGGTGTCACGCAGTGGGACTGAACCTGGAACCATGTGCTTGGTAAACAAGCTAGGCTGCCCCCTTGTTATCGAGTATGGCCATTGCACGAAGCTTAACTGTTACTGGTGCTGTGATCGAATGTGACTTTTTAGCCCAGCTAAAGATCTACAATGTCTTGTACAGAATAGGCAACTTTACCGGCCAACAGCCGGCTGTAGTTGTAACTGGGCTTCATGTACCTTTGCATGTCGTTTGAGTCCTCCTGCCGAATCACACTCTCTTCCACATGCCCGACAGATATGATTAGTATGGTGTGTTACACCACCACCAGTGGCCAGGTTGTCATTCATCTGTCTCGTTTTATGACTACGAAGATGGCTCTTCGGTCCAGCTTTACTGAGGCAGTATATATAGACACATACACTGTATATTTATTTAAAAATTAAGTGAAAACAAACAAAACTAACGAAATTATAGAGATTACAACGTACCATTAATAAAAGGCGAGAACCTGGTCTCATTAGTAATATCAAAAAGATAAAGTTATTTCGAAAAATGTATTTGAATAACGATGTTTTCAAACCATGTAAACACAATTTCTTCAATTACTTCATTTCACTACATATTATTCTAAAAATAGTTCTAGAGAATTGTATTAAAAGATGTGGATCTCACCTTCCGATGTTAATCAATATGCATTCGGTCCTCAGAATTTCATTTTGGTTCTTTTTTATTCAGCGAAGACTACAGCAAGGTACTCACACCATAAACCTTAATTGCCAATATCATTCAAACGTGACTATTTTCATCGCTTGTCTGTGAGAGAAATGTTTTTCCTTTCTTTATCTGCAAAGTAGACGTTTTAACTGATGTGTATATTAAAGGGTGGAAAAATAGAAGGAAGGATACAGGACAATTATAACTTCTTTACTCGTGAATTTACTTGCAAAAGTCGAATAGGAACAGTTTCAGCAATCTAAAGTTGTTGTTTTTTTTTTTCTGTCACTACAAGTTTCTACATGTTAAAAGTCATGTCAAAGGAAAGAAGAAATTAAGAGTAACATTGCTCGACAATGTGAAAAAATTAAATCTTCCGAAGATATTAAATTAGATTTAACTAGCAGTATCGCCCGGCGTTGCTCGGGTTTGTAAGGGAAATAACTATATAAGCATTTTTAGAGAGTTATAGCCAAAAAAATGCATTAACAATGAAAAAAAAATTATGGTAATTTTTTTTTAAATCGTTGACTCATCGTAGACATTTTTTAGAGAGTTACTTCCCTTATATAATAGCGAAAAAATGCATTAAAATGGAAAAAATTATTGTAATTTTTTTTTTAAATCGTAGACTCATCGTAGACGCGCGCTAATACCCAGAAGGGCTCGATATGAATCACGACTATAAGATACCCGGTTTTGGTTACACTGCACCGCAAAATGTGGGAGCAGTTAGGAATCTAAATCGTAGGAGACAGACAGCACACAACCTCTCTTTTATATATAAAGATGTAACTTTCAAACTTCGTTTTTACGACTGGAGGGAATGGATATTAAATGAAATGGTCTAAATTTTCATATCTGACGAGTTTACTAAGTGACTATCATCAGTAATCATAATTTCGCATCCTATATTACGTTTTTAAAAATAACAACGAATAAATTACAAAAGTATGCATCTTAATTGTGAAGCAAATTTTCGATAGATTTAATATCTGTTTTGTAACAAAGAGGCTAATTTCATTTTTTACTTGAATCAAAACACTACATCGTGAGAGCTGGTCAAAAGAGATGGCCTTACCTTGTCTTGTCTCAACTCTCTTGTGTGTCAATTCTTTAAAAACCTGTTACAATTGCAAGTTACCTAGAAAATCTCAGAGTTTAGTTACCAAAAAGAATCCAAAGCAGGATAGTGGATTTTAAAGTTGCCTTTCCCCGTTTTTGGTTCCTCCATCCTGCTGTCAACATTTACCATTGTGCGTCTCACTGATCCAAACGGCAGAATTCAACTGATTTCTGGGCAGTTTTACAAAAGTATTTCGAGTGCATGACTTGAATCACCTTTTCTGTTTTAATTGATTCCACTGATTTACATTAATTAGCCACTGAGACAGAGCAAACTTGGATCTCAAGACAGCGGCAACTGTAATGAGTTACGTTTCAAGGTTACTTACTTATCAAAGTGACTTAATCAAAGTGATTCTCCAACTGACAAAAGACAGATTACTCCAAAGAATATTAGTCAAATTTTATTAACTCTTTGTTAATGATAAGACAGTCAGTTTACATCCGTATCGTTCTATTTGTTTCGTGATTACATTCCTTTCTACTAGAGGCACAAGGCCTGAAATTTTGGTAGGAGGGGGGGGGGCTAGTCGATTACATCGCCATTATATTGGACAAATATTAAATGTGGAAGTTTGCTCCCTCACCTCCACATTAATCACTAGTTTAAACGAAGTAGATTGCAAAATAACAGGGATTTTCATTTACCTATTGTCGACTTGCGTATACTGTTTATGAGGAACAACTGCGATTTGGACAGGGTGCTCATGTCGTCAAGTGAAGAACCCTGGCCATTGCCATCTTCGAACGCAAAGATATGTGACTGGTGACGCTTATAACGTTGAGCTAGTTCTTTATCGATTCTGAAAGGATGAAAGACGAAGCTGATCACAGTATGAATTGAACTCGGTGCGCAGAGAGCTACAATGAATACTGCAGAACATTCTGTCTGAATGTTTCATTTCTTCGAGGGGGTGGAAGGAGGCGCGCGCTTACCAAAATAACGTTATTACGTATCGATATATTGCAGAACAATATCGATATATTGCGAGCTGGCAGAAACGTTAGCACGCCGGGCGAAATGCTTAGCGGTATTTCGTCTGCCGTTACGTTGTGAGTTCAAATTCCGCCGAGGTCGAATTTGGCTTTCATCTTTTCGGAATCGATAAATTAAGTACCAGTTACGCACTGTGGTCGATGTAATCGACTTAATACCTATGTCTGTCCTTGTTTGTCCTCTCTGTATTTAGCCCCTTGTGGGTAATAAAGAAATAGGTATTTTGTCTGCCGCTACGTTCTGAGTTCAAATTCCGCCGAGGTAGACTTTGCCTTTCATCCTTTCGGGGTCGATAAATTAAGTACCAGTTATGCACTGGGGTCGATATAATCGACTTAATCTGTTTGTCTGTCCTTGTTTGTCTTCTCTGTGTTTAGCCCTTTGTGGGTAGTAAAGAAATAGATATATTGCAGAACAACATGATAAACGGTTTGAATTGAGCATGAAGAAGCTCACAAAATCAGGACTCAAAGTAAACGAAGTCAAATGCGAGAGCAGACAACCAAACCTCAAATTCGTTGACTACCAAGCCAGCAAAGAAGGGGTATATTTAGATAAAGCTATAGTCGAAATATATAGCCGCCAAAGATGTGTCAAGATTACGTACTATTCTGGGGATGATACAATAGCCGGGTTGGTTTGTTTCTGATTCACTTGCGCTGTACTCATCACTGTCTGCTGTGCGAAGACAGAACCTAGACCTGGGATGATAAGCAGCAACAAAGCTTTGATGTAGTGAAAATCAGTTCCCCAGTTTTTGCGTATCGAAAGAAACTATCGCAAGAACAGATCCGTGTTGCTACTTTATAAATTTTTTTTCATCAACACAAGACAAACCAAATAGAAATATACCGTTTGCGATTGTTAACTTTGATAGAGGGAACAAAAAAAACAATAGATATTTTGGTCTCATAATTTTCTTCAATTGAAAAATATTCCTTTCCACATTTTAAATTACTGAAATTATCGTTCTATAGATACTTCTTTCAACTTATGGTGCTTGGTTTTTTTTTTTTTATGGTGAAAGTTACGATGAAGGGAAGGGGGTGAGTTTTTTGTTGTTGTTGTTTTTACAAAGATGGCAATTATAAGTGTTTTAGAATATGGAATAGATCTTTTTTATTTGGCTGCGCCCTTAGAAATTATAAAAATCGGATCTTTTCGGTTTGAACGGCAGTTTGTAACATAATTTCTAGGTAACTAAAAAATTTTAAACTTCGTATACTGGTAGAATTTGTTTATAAATCATCATTTTCTCTTGGCTTTATTGAGAAAATTCTATAGTTTGTAACAAATTTCGTCTAAAATTTCTTGCATTTCGGCAATTTTAACCAATCGCTGACCGTCTATTGAGGTGAAAGCATTCTGTGCCGCATCAATTTGTCCCTCGTTTAAGAAACAGATTGGGTTTATTTACATTTCTGAAGAAAAAAAGATACCCTTCCTTCACCCATAACCCTAACCCTAAAATAGATTGAAATGCAATAGATCGATACTAGGATCATAATTGTGGGTGACATTTTCATTTGACACCGCTAGGAAAAACTTAGGGTTAGGGGGTGGGGGAAGGGTATCTTTTTTCATCACAAATGTAAATAAACCCAATCTGTTTCTTAAACGAGGACATATTGATGCGGCACAGAATGCTTTCACGGTCAGCGATTGGTTAAAATTGCTGAAATGCAATAAATTTTAGACGAAATTTGTTACAAACTATAGAATTTTCTCAATAAAGCCCAGAGAAAATGATGTTTTATAAACACATTCTACCAGTATACGAAGTTTAAAATTATTTAGTTACCTAGAAATTATGTTACAAACTGCCGTTCAAACCGAAAGGATCCTAAAAATCTTATAGAAAACAATAAAATAACGAAAAATTGGTGTTTGTTATTAGTTCGAAGTGTCGTCTGCTTATGCACCCACGCACGCGCAAATTATACAGATGAGCATATATTTCGAAAAATTGTGGTGGGCGGCCGATTTAAAATTAAAAATTATAAAATACATTTTTTCAGAATCACAATCTAAATGTATAAGGCATACTTACACAAGTGTGTGTGTGTGTGTGTGTGTGTGTGTACGTATATATATGTATGTATATATGCATGCTTTATTTATTATTTTGTTATTATATGATGGAACGCCACGCATCCACTTCCCAGTAAGTTTTATCTTAATAATAATAATGCGCACTCTTAACCTTTCTGTCCCCCTCCCTCTCTCATTCTTCCTTCTTTATGGTTTTCTCTACCACCCCTTCCTTTTCTTCTAACCTTACTGTCCCTCTCTCTCTCATTCTTCATTCTTTCTGGTTTTCTCTACAACCCTTCCCTTTTTCTCTCCCTTTCTCCTCCTCCTCTCTCCCGTCGCTGACACGTGACCAGAGGGCCACTGCCTTTCTGACTACTGCCTCCAAGTGTAGACGGCTTCTTGTCCCTCTCTCAAGCCGTTCTCAAAGCGGTCAAAATAATTTTTCCTTTCGTCCAGGCTTAACAACCCTTAATGTTTGTGTTACTGTTATTCTCCTTGTTCTATCTTTTACTCTTTTTTTTTGTATTGTCTTTGCTATCCTGTTTTTGTTACCACTTTTACTCCTCTGCAAAAAAATCTCAAATTTTATTTAATTTGCTTTGCGGGAAGGACTGTTTCAATGAAGTCGTGTCTCGCCTTTACCTTCGAAACGCGGAGTAGACGAAGCAGAGGCGGCCGAAGAAGGGGAATTTTCCTTGTGTTGTATGTCTTGTACTCTGTTTTTTCGTTGTTTAAAAAAATGTCCGTTTCCTTGGTTTTGTTTTTGTTTTCATTCCTCATTGTGTTCGACGTTTTTTTGGTGTCCTGTACCCATATATGCATGTATATATACATATAGATGTAGGTACGTACATATATGTATGTATATATGCATATGTTTTATTTATTATTTTGTTAGTATATATATATATAGCCAAGAAAAAAGTAACAACAACAATGGATCAGTAATTCGGTACAATTGTTTCATACTGAGAACATTTTTATTTGAAGCTGCAAATATTACAGCAAATATAATGTCAAGTATTCATCAGCCAAATCACATATATGTTTTCCAACCATCCTAGAAAGTGTAAATATCCTTATGAAGTATTCAGAGTGAGTTCCATGACTTAGAAGTAAGGTAATAAGCAGACATTATATGTCTTCCAACAATGCACAGTTTTTAAAAAAGTTTTTTAAAAAGCTTCATAAGGATATGTGATTTGGCTGATGAATACTTGACATTATATTTGCTGTAATATTTGCAGCTTCAACTAAAAATGTTCTCAGTATGAAACAATTGTACCGAATTACTGATCCATTATTGTTGCTACTTTTTTCTTGGCTATAATCACCCCATATATTTTTATGGTTAATACCATAAAGAATTCTGGTGCATCTAAGTTAAGTACCATATTCACTTGAATTCATTTGAATTCATTTGAATCTTAATTGCTTTGCTGAAATTATATATATATATATATATATATATATATATATATATATATATATAAAACGGGAAGCTTTATGAAAATAAACAAAAGACGAAGGCAGGTGGAATACAAACAAACAATTGTATTAGTATGGCGCTCAGGAATATAAATAAAACAAGTCTTTTACGTTTCGAGCCTACGCTCTTCAACAGAAAGATACACAGAAAAGAAACACAGAAAGAAAAAGGAGAGAATAAAATGCATGCAGAGGCTAGCGAATCACATGGGCGATATATATATATATATATATATATATTATAATATATATATATATATATATATATACATATATGTATGTATGTATATATATGTATGTATATATATGTATGTATATATATATATATATATGTATTATATATGTATGTATGTATATATATGTATATGTATGTATATATATATGTATGTATGTATGTATGTATGTATGTGTATATATATATATATAATATATATATATATATATATAATATGTATATGTATATGTATGTATGTATATATGTATGTCTTTTACGTTTCGAGCCTACGCTCTTCAACAGAAAGATACACAGAAAAGAAAGACAGAAAGAAAAAGGAGAGAAAAAAAATGCATGCAGAGGCTAGCGAATCAACATGGCGATCAATATTATATATATATATATATATATACATATATGTATGTATGTATATATGTGTATGTATATATATATATATATATATATATATATATATATATATGTATATATGTATATGTATATGTATATGTATGTATTATATATGTATGTATGTATGTATGTATGTATGTATGTATATATATATATATATATATATATATATATATATATATATATATATATAAGTCCCTCCCCCACTCGTGATGTCCTACGTTTTATTTCCTGCGAACCTGTACCAACCCTACCTGTCAACGTTCCTCCTTACCCCAACCCTCCCCACTGGTGCTTCCCTATATTACCTGCACCCCCAAAAAGCACCATCCGAACATGGCCGATGCCAGCGCCGCCCCGACTGGCCCCTGTGCCGGTGCCACATAAAAAAAAACAAAAAAAAACGCTGGCACGTTAAAAGCTCGAACCGATCGTGACCAATGCCAGACCCCCCTGGCACCTGTGCAGGTGGCACGTAAAAAGCACCCACTACACTCACGGAGTGGTTGGCGTTAGGTAGGGCATCCAGCCGTAGAAACTCTGCCAGATCAGACTGGAGCCTGGAGCAGCCCCTGGCTTCCCAGACCCCGGTCGAACCGTCCAACCCGTGCTAGCGCGGAAAACAGACGTTAAACGATGATGATGATGATGATGATGATATATATATATATATATAAAGAATAAGAAGAAAATGGAGAGGTAATTAATAAAATTATTTATTAATTATAAAATATTACATCTCTGACAGCTGTTTCGATTCAGAAATCTTTAGATAGTTAATTTATAAAATTAAAATCATTATAAGATGAATCTCTTCAGAGGTAGTAAGGATATACCGATTAGCAATACATGTTGAGATAAAGGCTATGGAACCAATCTAATATAGGGGGAGAAAGTAGTATATATTATTATATGTCTTAAAGAAACAAAAGAAGAGATTAATATAATATCATAGGGTATTGAGAATGAGAAAAGAAAAGAAAAAGAAGGAAAAATGAAAGCAAAAAAACATGGATTTATAAATATAAAATATAAAATAATAATTCCACCATCCAACATAGGTTTTTTTTTTATATCATAGTCTTTTACCTTAAAGGCTTGAAATAAATTTTAAGGGATGAACAGATATAATTTGTATTATGATATTTTCTCTTTCCATATTATTCTGGATTTGCTGTTTATACATTTATTGAATTAAACTTTATTGCATTTTGATTATAAACATAAACAATAGGCGCAGGAGTGGCTGTGTAGTAAGTAGCTTGCTAACCAACCACATGGTTCCGGGTTCAGTCCCACTGCGTGGCATCTTGGGCAAGTGTCTTCTACTATAGCCCCGGGCCGACTAATGCCTTGTGAGTGGATTTGGTTGACGGAAACTGAAAGAAGCCTGTCGGATATATATATATATATGTATGTGTGTGTGTTTGTGTATCTGTGTTTTGTCCCCCTAGCATTGTTGACAACCGATGCTGGTGTGTTTACGTCCCCGTCACTTAGCGGTTCGGCAAAAGAGACCGATAGAATAAGTACTGGGCTTACAAAGAATAAGTCCCGGGGTCGAGTTGCTCGACTGGGGGCGGTGCTCCAGCATGGCCGCAGTCAAATGACTGAAACAAGTAAAAGAGTAAAAGAGTAAGAGTAAGAGTATACAAAAAGAGCCGGCAACAGAAGGATCCATTCTAATATAGGGGAGAAAGTAGTGTATATTATTACTAGCAGTATCGCCCGGCGTTGCTCGGGTTTGTAAGGGAAATAACTATAAAGCATTTTTAGAGAGTTATAGCCAAAAAATACTCTTCTACTCTTTTACTTGTTTCAGTCATTTGACTGCAGCCATGCTGGAGCACCGCCTTTAGTCGAGCAAATCGACCCCAGGACTTGTTCTTTGTAAGCCCAGTACTTATTCTATCGGTCTCTTTTACGAACCGCTAAGCGACGGGAACGTAAACACACCAGCATCGGTTGTCAAGCAATGCTAGGGGGACAAACACAGACACACAAACACACACACACACATACATATATATATATATATACATATATACGACAGGCTTCTTTCAGTTTCTGTCTATCAAATCCACTCACAAGGCATTGGTCGGCCCGGGGCTATAGCAGAAGACACTTGCCCAAGATGCCATGCAGTGGGACTGAACCCGGAACCATGTGGTTGGTAAGCAAGCTACTTACCACACAGCCACTCCCGCGTATATATATATATATATATATATATATATATATATATATATATATATATATCCCTCCTCGGTTTTGTTTCTTGATAACTAAAATTTTTAATGAAATTTTTTTACAACTACATTTCAGATGGTGTGGATTATGATTACATTGGAATTTAATGTAATGTTTTTCAATGGTGCTCGTGCACACATCCATATTGACACGTATTACATATTTTTTTTTAAATTTCAAGTTTTATATATATATATATTGTAGATATATATGTAATATGTGTCAATATGAATATGTGCGCACTCACCATTCCTACTCCCCCTTCCCACTAAATTTCGATATAATCCTAATCGACACAGTCTGAAAGGTATTTATAGAAATTTTCATTAAAAGGTTATCCATTTTTCTGAAAGTTATATGGAAAGAAAGTTGGGTGGTGGGGGCGCACATTGTAGGTATACCACATATAACTCCAAACGAATAAAAGAAAAAATCAAAACCCCAAATTTTAGAGTGTTGTGGTACTTGATATTTTAAAAAGTCTTTATTTTTTGTAGTCCCTTCACCCCGGAATATAATCTCTGTTCTTGAAAATGTAGGGATCAGAATAAATATTTGAGAAAATAAAATACTAGGTGAGTCGCAGACACTTCCACCAGCTTTGTCGCGTGACTTTTAGAGGCCCCTACAACTTTTTGTATCGAGGCCCCATCCCGTCAATCAAAATTCATAATCTACGTCCCTTTTATTCATAACTATATTTGACTTTATTCTATCTGAAGTTCAATGTTTCACGTTATCCTAAAGAACATCTTTAAAACTACAAGTCAAATTTATTTAGGTCTATTACAAACTTCAATAATTAAAACTTGCTGATATGAATAAAAGAACACTTTTATAATCCAGGCAACTCTCAAAGACGAACACTGTGCACTTCACGCTTCACGAAATCATCGATCAGTTCAGAATAATCAAGCTGAGAGCTAAGTTCGTGTTCAATACATACCATAGACAATCCACAAAGTCTGGTACACGTTTGTGGTACATTGTAATATTTTTACAAGAACTTTTGCAGGTACAATTTTATTTTTTGAAAATTTCAGTTAACATAGATAGTTTAATTCTTGTTCAACATCTTAACAGAAGTAAATAGATAACTCATCTATATACTTTGATCTTAACATGGGGCTCCTCAGCCTTGGAGGCCCTCTGCGACAACAGGGGTTTTCATGAGGCTGATGTTAGGAAGAAGGTTCGGCGCTTTAAGCCTTCACCTCTACACTTGTTTGTGTGCGGAAAATAGGGGAACAGCCATTCCCTTGTGACCTCCCCATCATTTCTATCACTGATCTGGATGATAAAATAAAAACAACTATTTCAAAGATATTTTATTTCCCTATTAGATGAAAAATCGAGTAGATTGTTAATACGTTTACAATTTGTCGAATTATTAAGCTTTGACAGGGTCCCCTGATCCCTTATCTGGTGTGTGATGCGGAAACTGGAGATTGACGAATGGTTAATAAGGGCTGTACAGGCCCTTTACAGAGAGGCCATAAGTAAGGTTAGGATTGGTAATGAATATAGTGAAGAATTCCGGGTAGAAGTAGGGGTCCACCAAGGTTCAACCCTCAGTCCCCTTTTATTCATCATAGTCCTCCAGGCAATAGCTGAGGAATTGAAGATGAGTTTCCCCTGGGAGCTCCTCTATGCTGATGACCTGGCATTCATAGCAGAATCACTACCGGAACTAGAAAAGAAATTTCGTGTGTGGAAGCTAGGTTTAGAATCAAAAGGTCTTAGAGTCAATGTAGCTATGACCAAAGTTCTAGTAAGTAAAAAGACGAACTCACCACACACACCCTTAGGTAGATGACCCTGCGCGATCTGTAGAAAAAGTGTAGGTAGAAACTGCATAAGATGTACCCAGTGTAAGCTATGGACACATAAGAGGTGCAGCAACATCAAAGGAAAATTAACTGAGAAGATAGCTTTCGTGTGCGACAGATGCACAGAGGCAATAGACACCACTGATACTCAGAAAACAGATTTCATCACACTCCAGGGAAAGAAACTAGAAGTAGTTGATAGTTTCTGCAACCTAGGTGACCAAGTTAGTAGTGGGGTTGGATGCTCAGAGAGTGTTACCACTAGAATAAGAATAGCCTGGGCAAAGTTTAGGAAGCTTCTTCCCCTACTGGGGACAAAAGATCTCTCGCTCAGAGTGAAAGGTAGATTGTACGACGCATGTGTGCGAACTGCCATGCTTCACAGCAGTGAAACATGGGCCGTGACTGCGGAGGACATGCGTAGTCTTGAAAGAAATGAAGCTAGCATGATCCGCTGGATGTGTAATGTCAGTGTGCATACACGACAGAGTGTAAGTGCCCTGAGAGAAATGCTGGACATAAGAAGCATTGGATGTGGCATGAAAGAGAGACATCTGCACTGGTATGGTCATGTACTATGGATGGATGAGGAGAGCTGTGTGAAGAAGTGCCACTCCCAAACTGTTGAGTCTGGGGGTAGAGGTAGACCCAGGAAGACATGGGATGAGGTGGTCAAGCATGACCTTCAAAAGTTGGGCCTCACCTCTGGAGATATGCTGTGACTGCAAAGACCCGACAAATGAAGTGAGTTCATGCCTCACAGAACAGCCTGCTGTGCTAACCTTGGATTGTAGGGTGACCTGGTGTGCTTGAGGAGACCTATTGAGTCAAGTACATCAACATCAAAATAAAAATCAATGGAAATTGTAGTTGTGATACCCGTGCCGGTAGCAAGTAAAAAGCACCATCCGAACATGACTGATGCCAGCGCTGACCTGACTGGTGTCCATGCTGGTGACAGACAAAAAGCATCAACCGATCGTGGCCATTTGCCAGCCTCCTCTGGCTCCTGTGCCGGTGGCACATAAAATGCACCCACTACACTCACAGAGTGGTTGGCATTAGGAAGGGCATCCAGCTGTAGAAACACTGCCAGATCAGACTGGGCCTGGTGCAGCCTTCTGGCTTCCCAGACCCTGGTCGAACCATCCAACCCATGCTAGCATGGAAAACGGACGTTAAACAATGATGATGATGATGATATATAATCCTATGATTGACTGCTAGTCACTAAAGCTTTTTTTATTCTCTCTCTGCTTATTTTCTCATGTTCCTTTCTGATGAAGAGCGTAGGCTTGAAACGTAAAAGACTTTCTCACCTTCCTGAGCATTAAACTATTACACCTGTTTGTTGTTTACACACCTGTCTTCGTCTTTTGATATTTTTGTAAATTCCAACTATATATAATCCTATACATATGTAGAGAAGTAACAGTGACTTTGAAGTTTGGTTTTGCTAGCCTTCAAAGGAGACACTTCTCTTGTTTTGAGTAATCATCCAGTTTAAAATAAAATTGATTTTATTATAACTTAACATAAACAGATACTTTAATGTGTGTGTGTGTGTGTGTATGTTACATAAAATACTTTGTTCCCTGATTATATGTAAATTTTTTATTAATTGATTGAAAAAGATCTTTAGTTGTGAACCGACGCTATTTTTTTAATGCTGTATGCATGTTAAAATGATTTTGAATGCCAACTTAACAGTTATAAACTTTGTAAATATGTTCCACAGTTAGACAACATAGACTGTTCTCATCTGACAACCAAGCTAATAGACTTTACCAATAGTGACAATCATAATCTACATTTATATGTAAGCATGTATTTACACACACACACACACACACACGTGCTGACAGTTATTTCAGGTTTTTTTCCTCTTGCTCTTTTAATAATCCCCTGACAGGTTCTGACATGTCTGAATTAAGAAAAGCTCAAACAAGGGATTATATTTGTTTCCTTCTAAGTCAATCTATTTCTGAGTGTTCACTTATTTCCCTCTTCTCCCTAAGAATAAGGAATTCTACTTCAATACTTCAAAACACCATGGATTAAGGATTTTGTGCCTTATCAGGCTTTTAGTTCTTTTGGTATATTATAGGTAAAATATGAACTAGTAGGACAAATGTTCTAGTGAGGAGTTAAAAATTTGAGCCAGAAGAGTCGGTAACACAGTTTCAATCTCTGTTTAAAGCTATTTTTCATTTCACTTATTTATTTACTAGCTTAAAAGCAGCATTCCATGCAGACTCTTGAGCTAGCTCCTGCAGGGGGCTAATTGAGCCTAAGGCCCAAAACTAAAGAGAGCAAAAATCATAAAGCATTTATTGGTTCCCAACCATCTCAGATTTAGATCACAGAGTGTCATATTTGGAGAATTTTGTATCATCATGACATTTGGAGATCACTGTAAAGCAGCAGGATAAATAATATTCTTGGTTTTACCATTTGATGTGAGTATGAAAATATTGTTGCCATTTCCCACTCTGGAATAACCAAATTAGAGCTGACCATGGGAAAAGCACTGCTGCATGAGGTGAAGTCCAACAATCAGTCTTGTTCCATTGCACAGCTTTGGAAGATCCGTTTTTCGCAAAAGCATGGTTGGAACTCCTTTCTTCAATGTCAGTTTGTGAAAAGTTATTTCAGGAGGATCCAAAGAGTTAAGACACTCAGTAGGATAATTCACAGCTTCATTGGGGTCCACAACACTATCAATTGAGAAATAATTTTTTTCGTCAGTATTGATTGATTGCATAAGTTTCCAGTTGATAACCTGAACAGTTTCATTCTTTGGTGCAAGTATGGATCTTTACAAAGCCAATCAGGATCTTGAAAATCATGTCCAATGTTTGGGAAAACCTTGGTAATCAACTCTTCCACAGTTTTGACCAAAGTGCCGCGGCCATTTGGAAAAGTGATGTCTCCATTACTGTCTTGTGGAATGCTTCCAGTAGCTGAGCTGCAAATCTTCCTGCATCCAAATCTCTGAATAAACTGACTCTGTCAAAAGTCCAATCAGGCTGGATAGGAAATTTATAGGAAATGGATCCACCATCAGTTTCAATAACATATATTTGAGTTGTTCAATCAACTGAACTGCTGACTCAATTATGATGTAAGTGGCTGAGTACTCCACAGACACCCATCCTTTTAATTTAGCTCTCAGGCCTGTGAGTTAAGTTTTACAAGGTGGAACAAGTCTGCATTCAGATGGAGGTGTTGTTGTTGTTGGTGGTAGAAGTGGTGGTGGTGGTGGTGGTGTTGGTCATCGTTGTTGTAGTCGTCATCATTGTGGTGGTGGTGGTGAGTGTCCTCTCCACATTCAAGTGTCATCTTTGGGTTCCGTAATGGCTCTACAAGCCTGGACTAGCTGCATCTTCTCTTATAGATCCTAGTAATCCCCCTCAAGCACAAGCACAATGTATGTTATAAAGGTGGGTTTCAACACAGTTTTTATCTACCCAATTATGCTAACAAGCATGGAATTAACCAAGGGTTTAAGTAAAAAATGTAATACAGGGAGATTAACTCTAGGTCCTCATGATTGTATTGCAAACTTTTTTTTAAAGATTTTTGCTTGTTTTCCTTGTTTAACACTAAATGATGTACCCCTTACAAAGACCTACTGATTTTGTTTTAGACCACAATTTATCACTCAGGTTTATACTCTTTACTCTTTTACTCTTTTACTTGTTTCAGTCATTTGACTGCGGCCATGCTGCAGCACCGCCTTTAGTCAAGCAAATTGAACCCGGGACTTAGTCTTTGTAAGCCCAGTACTTATTCTATCGGTCTCTTTTGTCGAACTGCTAAGTGACGGGAACGTAAACACACCAGCATCGGTTGTCAAGCAATGCTAGGGAGACAAACACAGTTACACAAATACACACACACATACATATATATATATACATATATATGACAGGCTTCTTTCAGTTTCCGTCTACCAAATCCACTCACAAGGCATTGGTCGGCCCGGGGCTACAGCAGAAGACACTTGCCCAAGATGCCACACAGTGGGACTGGAACCATGTGGTTGGTTAGCAAGCTACTTACCACACAGCCACTCCTATGTTACATTTTCAAATTCATGTTCAATTCTGCTGGAATTCTGCTAGTCGTATGTTTTTAATTGTGCTTTCACTCTGCATATGACAATTTATTTTTCCTTATATTTTATTTTTTTTAATTCCTTGATTTTACTGATTTTGTAAAATTCAGCACAGACTAAATTTCTGCTTTCTGAGTATTTTTAAAAGCTAATTTAATAATGTTACTTTCTTGACAATATATTTATATAGATACATATACATACATACATACATACATACATACATACATACATACATACATACATACATACATACATGCATACATGCATACATGTGTGTGTATGGGGGGTTATTTAGTAGTATAATGAATTATATCCCTTTTCACTAAAAAAGGTCAACCTGTTATTCAATAAATAGAAACTCATAAAGATAAAAAGCTGACTAAAATAAATACAGGGGCTTTATGTTTGAAGGCCTTGTCCCAACATGGCCAAAGTTAAAAAATCTGTTAACATAAAACAATACCAACAATACGGTTTAATACAATACATGCTCAGCTGGATGGTGGTGTCAGTGTGCATGCACGACAGAATGTAAATGATTTAAGAGGAAAACTGGGTATAAAAAGCGTCAGATGTTGTGTGCAAGAGAGAAGACTGCGCTGGTTTGGTCATGTGATGCCTATGGATGAAGACGGCTGCTTAAGGAAGTGCCAATCTCTAACTGTGGAGGGAACCTGTGAAAGGGGTAGACCCAGGAAGAAGTGGTGAGAAAGGTTCTTCAGATGCTGGGCCACACTGAGGAAATGACCAGGGACTGGGATTGTGGCCATTTGCTGTACTTGAGAAGATGCATCAAGCTAAGAAAAGTCACAGTCATCCATACATAGAGGCATGGCTTTCCAGGTGTCAATGCCATGTAAAATGCATCGTCCCAGTGCTGCATAGATGCACCCATGCCAGTGCTGCATATATTCGTTCATGCCGGTGGAAAGTAAAAAGCACCCAGTACACATTGTAAAGTGGCTGGTGTTAGGAAGGGCACCCAGCTGTAGAAACCATTGCAAAAGAGATAACTGGAGTCTGGACAGCTCTCCAGCTGGCCAACTCCTGTCAAACCATCCAACCCATGCCAGCATGGAAAACAGATGTTAAATTAAGATGCTGCTGCTGATGATGGTGATGATCATGATGATATACACACACACACTTATACATGCATGTACATCTATTTATATTATATATAAATATGCATCTACTTATTCACTCACATACAAATAGTTTCATGTTGAATAATTTGATAATCACAGCATAAGTAATGGACAAGTATTTTTTGATAATGGTTTTTTTTTATTAATATCTAATAATTAGGCGCAGGAGTGGCTGTGTGGTAAGTAGCTTGCTTACCAACCACATGGTTCCGGGTTCAGTCCCACTGCGTGGCATCTTGGGCAAGTGTCTTCTGCTATAGCCCCGGGCCGACCAATGCCTTGTGAGTGGATTTGGTAGACGGAAACTGAAAGAAGCCTGTCGTATATATGTATATATATATATATATATATGTGTTTGTGTGTCTGTGTTTGTCCCCCTAGCATTGCTTGACAACCGATACTGGTGTGTTTACGTCCCCGTCACTTAGCGGTTCGGCAAAAGAGACCAATAGAATAAGTACTGGGCTTACAAAGACTAAGTCCCGGGGTCGATTTTCTCGACTAAAGGCGGTGCTCCAGCATGGCCGCAGTCAAATGACTAAAACAAGTAAAAAAAAAAAAATTTTTTTAAAATTAATTGAAAAGATTAACTGGATATAAAAATATATAAAACTAGCAGTATCGCCCGGCGTTGCTCGGGTGTGTAAGGGAAATAACTATATAAGCATTTTTAGAGAGTTACTTCCTTTATAGATGCCAATTCGGGCTTTCTTAGCCATTTCTGTTTTGGTGTCTTCAAGCCATGAAGTCGTTGTTCTAAAAGAACGCTGGTCTCCTTGACAACGCTTTACGACGTTGATTTCCTTACACTCCCTTCCCCACAGGTTCACGAGGGAGGGAAGAAGGGGAAGAAGCAAACACAGGTGCAGGTGTTTGAGCGTGGACGCCAACTCCGCCGCCATCGACACACGAAAAATTATGCATTAAAATGGAATAAAAAATTATGTTAAATTATTTTTAAAATCGTAGACTCATCGTTGACGCGCGCTAATAGCCAGACGGGCTCGATATGAATCACGACTATAAGATACCCAAATTTGGTTAAACTGCACCGCAAAATGTGGAAGTAGTTAGGAATCTAAATCGAAGGGGACAGACACTCACACAACTACAGTTTTATATATATAGATAATAATATCACCTGTGTAGCAATATTGTTTTCTTCATTGCTATCTTCACTGTTTGAGAAAAATATTAAGAATGATCTCGTTTGAGATTACAAACATGTATTATGGCTTATATAACATTATATTATATCATGTTATGTTATGTTGGGATGCGGCCGGACGCTGTTGAACAAGAGGAGAAACATGTCACCGAAATTCCTCATGTACGGTCGTATTCTAACACTTGCATTTAATAACTGAATAATATAATGTGTTACTAAATACATCTATAGAACTTTTTGCCAACACTGTATGTATAAACAAATGTAAGCCTCTTGTCTTTATATACAACTAGCAGTATCGCCCAGCGTTGCTCGGGTTTGTAAGGGAAATAACTATATAAGCATTTTTAGAGAGTTATAGCCAAAAAATAGCAAAAAAAATACATTAAAAATGGAAAAAAAAATTATGGTAAATTTTTTAAAAAATCGTTTTGACTCATCGTAGACATTTTTAGAGAGTTACTTCCCTTATATAATAGCGAAAAAATGCATTAAAATGGAAAAAAATTATGGTAAATTTTTTTTTAAATCGTAGACTCATCGTAGACGCGCGCTAATACCCAGAAGGGCTCGATATGAATCACGACTATAAGATACTCGGTTTTGGTTAAACTGCACCGCAAAATGTGGGAGTAGTTAGGAATCTAAATCATAGGAGACAGACACACAACTTCACTTTTATAAATAAAGATATCTCCTGGCCAGAAAAAGAAGGTTCAGCTAGACAAGTTTTAGTCCTGTGTTGAGATGTCATCAGTGATATTGGATATTTTGGTATATTCCACTAGGCAACAGCTTAACATATGTAAACTTAATAGAACACAGTCAAATCAATAAGCTGTTATGGTGCAAGGTCTGGTACCAGATTGCCTTTAAAGTCTGCTTCTAAATCCTCTAAAAACAGCTTTGCCAATCCCTGAAAATGTTCTATCAGAGCTATTTAGATACTGAATTATTGCTAAAAGCAAAATAACATCCATTCATTAAGGTGGTAGTAAGTCACAGACAAAAAATTTCAGACCTTTCAAAAGTCCTGGAGTGAATTATATGCAAAAGGGTGATAAACTAGATATCTGGACTAACAGAGACTTTTTAACAGGATTCAGTGTGGCTTCTTCCATAAAAAAAAGGTAGCTTCTGCAACAACATAACTAAATTAAGAAGTGCTTACTATCAAGAACAAGAATTGAGTCTGCAAAAGTCTTTGACAAGGATGATCATGAAATTATATATCACAAGCTAAAAGATGTTGCCATAAAAGTAGGTTGGGCATTCGGATCTCTGAATTCCTATAACGTCTGTATTTAATAAGTGGTGTACCACAAGGCCTCATTTTATGCCTTGTTTTCCCTGTAATTTTCTCAGATATGTAGTAGTAGTAGTAGTAGAGTAGTAGTAGTAGTAGTAGTAGTAGTTGTAGTAGTAGTAGTGTAGGGGCATGCACCATAACAGCACATCACTGCATCCACCATTTCTTGGTGATTCCCTACTTCTGATGGGTGGCACCTTTGTACCACTCATGCGACGACCCTCCAATGCATGGGTTCATTTGGATAGTCACTGCTGGTGAGGGTTTTATGAGATTGGAGTGCAAATCCTACCTCAATCTCTTTTAGTTGAATTTTACAACACGCAGAGGAAACATTTGGTCTATTCTTTGACATGCCAGTTCCCACACAGCACTAGAACAATGTGAAATGAAGTGTTTTGCTCAAGAACATAACACACCACCCAGTCTGAGAATCAAACCAATGATCTGGCGATGGTGAGTGCAACAGCTCAACCACTAGGCCACGCACCTTCACCACTAGGCCACGCACCTTCACCACTAGGCCACGCACCTTCACCACTAGGCCACGCACCTTCACCACTAGGCCACGCACCTTCACCACTAGGCCACGCACCTTCACCACTAGGCCACGCACCTTCACCACTAGGCCACGCACCTTCACCACTAGGCCACGCACCTTCACCACTAGGCCACGCACCTTCACACATGGACTAAAAATATATAATTGGTCATACTCAGTAGCTATGGAGACAACACTAAATTGATACTGGAAATCAATACAAATAATGGTATCTATGCATTCCAACAAGGCATAAATGCCATATACTACTCGTCAAATGACAACAAGTCTTTCAATAGAACAAAATTCCATGCATTCTATTATGGTGAGCAGATACCTGATAAGTAAAGGATCATAAATTCAAACTAGAGGAGATATATCGACACCAATTTGGTTAGAACAAAACAGTCTTTCAGTCAAACTGATATATATATATATATATATATATATATATATATATATATATATATATATCAAATAGTCAATCCAAAATTGTTTTATGACAGAGCTGGAAATACTTATATATAATTAATTAATTGACATGCCATTGAGCTGTGGTTATCAAAAGCATATTGCTATAGCCTCCTCATAGATGTTGTTAATTGAAAAAAGCATATTTTCCCATTTACAATGTTTATTACTTGCAATTGTATAATACACAAAGTATTAACTGTAGCTTACAAAAATGATTTTTTTTTTCACAAGTAAAATAGTGTATTAACAAACAAAATTAACAAAAATAGCAAATACATTGGAGGAGCACAAATTATAAGGAATGCTAAATATTGATTTCAAATTTTGGCACAAGGGCAGCAATTTTGGGAAGGGATAAGTCAATTATGTCAACTCCAGAGTGAAAATGGTGCTTATTTTCTCAACCCCGAAAGGATGAAAGGCAAAGTCAACCCCAACAGAATTTGAACACAGAATATAAAGATGGATGAAAAGCATTTTGCCTGGCATTCTATTAGCTCACTGTTCTTAGGTGTGCTAAATATTGGTTTCAAATTTTGGCGCAAGGCCAGCAGTTATGGGGAAGGGGGCAAGTCCATTATATTGACCACAGAGTTCAACTGCTATTTATTTCATTGACCCCCAAAAGATGACAGGCAAAGTTGACCTTAGCAGTATTTGAATTCAGAATGTAAAGATGAAAGAAATGTCACTAAACATTTTGCCTGGTATTCTAACAGTTCTGCCAACTCACCACCCCGAGGAATGTTGGATATTAACTTTCATAATCTTTTATCTTTTACTTGTTTCAATCATTTTGACTACAGCCATTCTGGGGCTCAACCACGATGGGTTTTAGTCAAACAAATCGACCTCAGTACTTTTTTTATAAGCCAAGTAAACATGCCAACATCAGTTGTCGAGCAGTGATTGGGGACAAAC
>NC_042999.1:166509630-166579630 GCF_006345805.1 Octopus sinensis | reverse complement strand
ATATATGTATATATATATTATATATGTATAATGTATATATATATATATATATATATATATATATGTATAATGTATATATATATACACACACACATGTACTATTTTATTAAAACTGAAAAAAAGGAAACTTCACATAGGCACAGACTTGACTGTGTGGTAAGAAGCTTGCTTCCCAACCATGGTTTAGGCTTCAGTTCTACTGCATGGCACCTTGGGCAAGTATCTTCTATTATAGCCTTGGACCAAAGCCTTGTGAGTGGATTTTGTAGATGGAAACTGAAAGAAGCCCATCATATATGTGTGTGTGTGTGTCTTTGTGCCTGTGTTTGCCCCCCTACCACTTCTTGACCACCGGTGCTGGTGTGTTTACGTCACCGTAACTTAGCATTTCAGCATAGAATAAGAACCAGATTTTTAAAAAAGTAAATACTGGGGCAGATACATTTGACTAAAAATTCTTCAAGGCAGTACCCCAGCATGGCCACAGTCTAATGACTGAAACAAGTAAAAAAATAAATATAAATAAAAATAAAAAACATGTGACCATTCATCAAACACTTTTGCTAAAATAGAATTATGAGATTATTTCTTATTTTGTTTTATCACAAGTAACTGATGACTGGTTTTGTGAAACTCTGAGTAACAATTTGTGAAGCTTGTTTTTGGTTTTAATAAAATAGTATTTTGTTCTACATTTTTGGTATTCAAGTGCTATGTTTTCAATCTTGTTATGTACCTATGGCTTACTTGTATGTATACATATGTATACTGTCTCAAAAAAAAAATCAACAAAATAGGCGCAGGAGTGGCTGTGTGGTAAGTAGCTTGCTTACGAACCACATGGTTCCGGGTTCAGTCCCACTGTGTGGCACCTTGGGCAAGTGTCTTCTACTATAGCCTCGGGCCGACCAATGCCTTGTGAGTGGATTTGGTAGACGGAAACTGAAAGAAGCCCGTCGTATATATGTATATATATATATGTGTGTATATATATGTGTGTATATATATGTATGTGTGTGTGTATGTTTGTGTGTCTGTGTTTGTCCCTCCAACATCGCTTGACAACCGATGCTGGTGTGTTTATGTCCCTGTAACTTAGCGGTTCGGCAAAAGAGAAACTGATAGATTAAGTACTAGGCTTACAAAGAATAGGTCCTGGGGTCGATTTGTTCGACTAAAGGCGGTGCTCCAGCATGGCCGCAGTCAAATGACTGAAACAAGTAAAAGAGTAAAAGCAATTCCATGACTTAATAATTGTGCTTAAAAAGATAATCATCTAACATAGCAGTGATTACCAATAGAAAATTTTACATAAATTCAAATTCACTGCCAAAAGAAATTAGAGGAAATATTTCCTCCCTGTTTGACTCAGTATGTAGCCAGATCCTTCATTGACAGTAGCCTTATTTTGTTGTCACATGATGCTGCAGTTAGTCTACCTTAAAAATATCAGTGTATTTCCAGAGTACTCTAAGCTCTTTAACCCTTTCGATACCAACCCGGCCAAAACCGGCTCTGTCGTACAAAGGTCTTGTTTTCATAAGTTTTGAATAAAAATCTTCCACCAAACCTTAGTCACAATTTATGTTCCTAACACTAGCTTAATGATCACGTGATCACGTGACCGACCAGTCCATCAGATGTAGTTACACATCGCTGGTCACAATGCGTTCACATTGTTTTAGCCTTTGAATGATGCCACCCCGCTGGCTAAGCGAGCAGGCCAACAGAAGAAAGAGTGGGAGAAAGAGTGGTGAAAGAGTACAGCAGGGATCATCACCCCCTGCCGGAGCCTCGTGGAGCTTTAAGGTGTTTTCGCTCAATAAACACTCACAATGCCCAGTCTGGGAATCGAAACCGCGATCCTACGACCGCGAGTCCGCTGCCCTAACCACAGCTTAATGATAACTAAGTTATTTTACTAAATTCTTTGTTATATTTAAAATAATCGAAAGAAACACAGAACATCTCAAAATAAATACAGTAACGAAAGAGTTAATAAAAAGAACATAAAAGTTCACTTGAGCTACACATAGAAGTTAAACTATGCAACAAGCCACAGCTATAAAACAGATGGAACTGTAAGATCAAGGCCATTAACCCTTTCGCTACTGTATTTATTTTGAGATGCTCTGTGTTTCTTTCAATTACTTTAAATGTAATAAAGAATTTAGTAAAATAATTTAGTATTATCATTCAGTTAGTGTTAGGAACATAAATTGTGACTAAGGTTTGGTGGAAGATTTTAATTTAAAACTTATGAAAACAAGACATTTGTACTACAGAGCCACAGCCGGTTTCAGCCGGGTTGGTAACGAAAGGGTTAAGCAGTTTGTTTAAGAACAGAAATATTCTATTAGGAAAAATTACAGTAAGAATGATGCACTGATAAAGAATACAGCATACTTTCTACTCATGAACAATGCACAACAAAAACAATAACACTCTTTAGGCCTTACAATTTTAGATAAATTCACATTGGCAATCATAGTTTTCACATGTTTCATTACCAAATCCAGATTTCCTTCTCACAACCAGAAAATACTTGAGTTTTTAACATTTTTCAAAGCACAAACACATTCTACAGTCTTATTTCATTATTGATTTCAAGTTATTGTCATTATTTTGAAAACTAATATAGTCGTTACAAAAGAAAAGCAAAGAAAAGAAAAAAGTGGGAAAAAAAAATGAAAAGGAGAAGAAAGGAAAAAAATATCATGTAGCACCAAGTACTTCAATTGGTTGCACACCACAGGGTTCAATGTAACCTGCTGCACGCTTGCAGCATTACCACAGGCGATGGTGAGGCTAAGGCATTGGAAAAGCCAAGTATCTTCATGGGCATCACCTGACACCTCAGTGAGGCAAGCTGCCAACGATGACAAGAACTTTGTGGTTAGTGACCCCTAGTCCCTCCAAATGTCTCAAATGCCACAGGCTGGAAGAGATAATTCACTGCCAGACCCAGATACTTCAGGGTTTTGTTCCATTTCGATATGGAAGCAGTGACTCTCCCATTTACCACAACATGAGTGCTTAGTCAAACAACACTCCTTCAGTATAATGTAATAACTCTCTACTGTTAGGATGTGTTCTTTTCTGTTTCCTTTTATCATTTTCTACTAATTTTACTAATTCTACTACTCAACATAAATTTACACATTGTACTATGACTTGTGTTTCGTTCTTGGTTTTCTTCCTAAGAACTTGTCCCCAATCTTTTTGTCTATAAAATTGCTTCTCTTTGGAATTCCTTGTCAGATTTGTTTTCATTTCAATTATAAGTCATCAATAATTTGAAACAAGTGTTAATTAATCTTACCCAGTTATTGCTATTCTCCTATTTTAAGAATGCATGTTCAATAATCTCTTTAAAACTTTTTTTCCTTCTATCAATTTGTAGTCACTTCTAGTCATCTGATACCACCTGAATTATCTCATTTCTTCAAACTGCATCAGCTCTAAAACCCTACATGTCATTAGGTTTCTATGGCTTTCATTTTAGAACATACCCACCACAAAAATAAAAAAAAAGAAGAAAAATCATCTTGAAATGAAGATTTTGACAATTTTGTCTCATTTGATAGTAAAGAAGAGACATTATACATATCATGGAAATATACTCATAGTTATACATCCCTTTTACTTACAAACTATAATCAGCTCAAACCATTTCATTTCCTGAAGTTTAAAGGCTGAATTTCCTTTACAGGAACAGAAAATCTTTTATACTTGAGCAGCTAATAAAGTACATGTACCCACATATATATATCATTGTTCACATGTCAGGAATGGAGCACCCATCACATACAGGCTCACACACATTAAATATTATTACGAAGGTAAATCCTTCTGCACGATAGGCAAAGCTTCACCCAATTTACAGCCAATAGCTCTCTGTTGAACACCATCCTTTTATTGATTCTTTCACTGTTACTACAATGGCAACTGCAGCTCCATTCTCGCCAACCCTAGGCCTCCCCTATCCATGGAAACCTATTCAAGAATTCAATTCCTTCTCCTTTCCTACTCTCCCTCCTCTTATTCTCACTCTCAAACAGTTGCTCAAATTTTCTTTCCAAGATCTGATATTTTTGAAACTCCCTCTTCAAACTAACAAATATTTTAAGAAAAGCTTTTAATAATAAATAAATAAAAATTTAAAAAACCCTTCCCATGTTTTAATTTTTTTTTTTATCTAAATCGTCTAAATATTGAAATTTGAAATTTAATTTCAAAACAAGTAATACAGTTCTCATAACTGCACCTTACATACATATGCATTTCATATGAAAAAGGGTTCAATAAAATTACATTGATTTCCCAGTAATAACTTGACTCTTCGATTTTAATTTATAATAAAACTGTTCAAACAACTTTTGTATAAATATTTCAAGTAGATTTTGCTTATATGTAAAAGAATTGACAATATTTTTACCATTATATGTTTCTTTTCAAAATAGAATTCATTTAGAAGAAATGCAATGCCTTTCCGCCACGAGATGTCATTCCGCCGAAACATTTTGCCATTTCAGTTTTTATAACAATCAACCGGAAGTTTATAATAAATGGCAGCCATTACTCGTTATTGGCATGTAGGATTATGTTGAGTTCGATTTTTCTCTATTTCACAGAGGATACGTTAAAAATCACTTCAGGTAAATATTCACATTTCCTTATTGTAATCAGCTATACGAAGAAACTTTCTCCAAGCCAGTATTTGTCTAAGAACACATCTAAAGACTATAATTGTTCCATGGTTCGTATTTAATTGGATGTATTTTGGTTTCTGAAACGAGCACATTGCAAGGAAACAATCATAATAAAAGGACTTGAGCCAGGTTATAGGATTTAATTCATATAGATTGCTTCATTTATTTGTTAAATATAAAAAAAGAACAAGATTCACAGGGAAACTTCTGTAGCAAAGTAAAAAAAAAAAGAGAAAAGTTAGGAGAAACAAAATACTTGATAAAAGAAGTCTTTGTATTCGTTATTTCTTCGATCTTATAAAAAAAGTTATAATCGATTAGAAATGATGCTAAATAATGTAACTTTTAATGATTTCTGTTCGTTTATTGTGCATTGTGGAAAACAGAACCAGGAAGAAAATAATGTTAGTTTTTGTAACTTCCGGCTTGTTTCTGTTTTAACAAATATTTCTAATTTGTTTTCTGTGATTTATTGACGAAACAAAACATAAGTGTGAGCTCATCCGACACAACATTTCTTCACGGTTTTCTTTTTCAATCTGTACTTTAGCACACATAAAAAAAAAGTCTGTTTTAAAATACTCAGAACTTTAATAACAATCACCAAACACGGATTTTCCATGTAACACTATCGATCTTTATCTTTCATTTAGATAAGGTTTTAAACATGATTTTCATCTAAAAAAAGATTTCGATTTTAAATAAGTACCGTCCGTCGACTGAGATATAGGAACTGATAAAATTAAAAAAACAAAACAAAATAACCTGAAATCGTATTGAGGGTTGTAGGAAATGAAACTAACTTCGACATGTCCTTTCCGGAAAACAGGGACCTGTTCACGACAACATTAAAAAGTGGCGTTTTTAGTAGAAATGTGAGAATTGTCATAATTGTTATCGATTTTGAACGTTGGGTTTACTTTTGAAGAAAAAGTAAACAAGCATCCACCACTTGTACGGATGTAACCTCATGTTCCATTGCGCTAGGTTATCGGCTTGTATCATCAAGTGGCTTTAGAAGAGATGTGTTTCTTCCAAAAAGCGTGAGAGGGGCCATCCTTTAAAAACTGGATCTGCTTCGGAACCTTGGTTTTTGTGAAGTTTTGTTAGTAAGCTTGATAGCTGTGACTATGAACAGGTTAGATATATTAAGTTTCAATAACTACAGCACACTAGAAGAATAATATATATTGCTCTTCCCTAACACACATCAGTATTGTAAAATAATTAAAGCATTGAGGAACATGGTTACAGATTACTCAAAATACTTATAATTTGATTTTTGTTCATTTTAGGCAGTTTTAAAATAAAATTCCCAACTTTAAAATTTTAGTATCGATTGTTAGTATATGATACTTGAAGAAATCTTCATTTTGCAATTATCTTGCTTTGAAAGTTCATAGGGTTTTCATTTCAATAAAGTCAGTAGAGCCCTATTATTATTTTTATTTTTTATCACTTAAATATCCCATAATCATGTACATTGTTGGGAAAGTAAAAAGTCGATAATTTTCTTAATAACTTATGAAGAATTGTGTATAAACATCTCGGCCAACTATCAGTATATAAAATCAACTTAAATTTATTGGTTTTCTTCCTACTGATTTTTTTTTAGAATATATCCACATGCAACTTAGGTACTTCATGTTAAACCTTCACAGGTTTTGTGAACAG
This sequence comes from Octopus sinensis, assembly GCF_006345805.1. Lineage (NCBI taxonomy): Eukaryota > Metazoa > Mollusca > Cephalopoda > Octopoda > Octopodidae > Octopus > Octopus sinensis. The sequence continues at coordinate 166,573,244 of NC_042999.1, read as the reverse complement.
AGATCTTGAGAATGTTATCCAATTGGAAACAACAATTTTTTCATTTAAACAGTACAAAGACATTCACTAATTCTATTAGGAAACGATTTTATACTTCACTTTCCCTAACATGGGAAAACATTAAAGTCTATGGTAGGCCATGCAATTTCTGATCTTTCTTGACAATACTCCCACACAACATAACAAAGCTGCCTCCTTAAGATTAAACCTTCATCTTAGGGCCACAGAATTGTTCAGCTTTGAAAATCTGTTGATGCTACAAGGCACAAATAAGAGCCACGATGGATTATTGCTCCAGAATCTGAGATACTGCAGCTACATACATAAACGTTCTTGACCATGTCCAAAAGGAGTTTGGTGTGGGGCATTCAACTGATTAGCAAAATCATTCAGTCACACACTGCAACCTGTGGCCCATACATACATATTTTATTTCTACTATAATGGCTTCTACTCCTCTGGAGTAACTAGTTGTATACCATCTTCATCCAAATCTCACACTGACCGTTATGCTTAATTCTCCTCACATCCATAGAACATAAACCCTCTAGAACTTGTTTCTTTCCCCTATTTTTCCTTCAAATGAAAATTTACAAATATTAAAACTTAGGATTAACATTATCACTCTCAGCAGTCTTGGAAGGTCTTTAAAGATCATTGGTACCTGCCCATGCTCCAATGTACTTCATTGGTCAACGGAGGTAGTCGTTAGCAATCACAATCTCCAACGTTTTGGCTCCCACTCTCTCGTTAATGGCTGCCACTCTATATTGGTAGTCATCAAGGAGGGAGAGATTTCATTGTCATTAACGAAGTAACTGAATAAATCTACATTTATTCAAACATTTCATTGCATCACTGGACAGGACATTTATTTCATTAAGTTGTGAATAAGTTGTTGGTTGTCTGGGATGTTATCTAAGCTTCAAGATATGTCTCTCAGATGCCCTGGAATACAGCATCAATGAATTTCCTGGTGTCATCCAGTTCAACCAGCCAAGGCTGATCAAGTTCTGGCTTGCATCCCAATAGCAAAAAGCTGTGGGTTTGTCTTCTTTATCCAAAATCACCTTGTAGTAATAAAACTTCTATTCCTCTCCTTTTTTTCCTGCACTAGTAATTTTGAGCCCAGTCAGAGTGAGCATTCCACAAACTCCTGCCAGCTCACTTCAGTTAATTCACAGTGAGTCTGCCAGTCTCAACTTCTACATTACTCTACCAGCTCTTCCCAGTATTCAACAATCTTTTTCTCATGAACCTCTTCTATCTGTTCTTCCCAAGTCAACTGTCTAATGCACAATTCAGGAAGGATTCTGTTGGTTCTGCCTAGTGCTACAGAGATCAGAGCTGAGCACCTGCATTATGCACACATGGACCAGTGTAGATGTTTTCATCATCATCATCTTCATTTAACATTTGCTTTCCATGCTGGCATGGGTTAGACGGTTTGACTGGAACTGGTAAGCGGGAGAGCTTACCAGTTCCAGGTTCTTGTCTGATCTGACATGGTTTCTACAGCTGGATGTCCGTCCTGATGCCAACCAGTCCAAGAGTTTAATGGGGGCCTTTTACATGCAATTTACATGACACCAGCATGACCACAACTACAATTTCATGGGTACCATTGACGTGACACTGGTAACAGCCATGACTATAATTTTGCTTGGTTTGATGAGTCTTCTCAAGTACAGCATATCACCAAAGGTCTTGGTCACTTGGCATCGCCTCCATGAGGCCCAACATTCGAAGATCATGCTTTGCCACTTTGTCCCATGTCTTCCTGGGTCTACCTCTTCCACAGGTTTCATTCACAGTTACAGATTGTCACTTTTTTTTGCACAGCTGTCCTCATCCGTAAGCATCATATGACTATACCAGCACATTCATCTCTCTTGCACACCACATCTGATGTCTTGTATTCCCAACTTTTCTCTCAAGACACTTATGTTCTGTCGAACATGCACAATGACACTGCACATCCAGCCAAGTCACAGCCCATGTTTCACTGCTGTGGAGCATGGCCATTTGAACACAGGCAGGCCTATCTTCTCAGGCATTTTTTAATGATTTTTTTTTTTCAAATCTATCTGAAAAGTTATTATTTTTGACTGGATCTATGAATTTTGGTTTTGCTTTATTTAATACTGGAACAACATATATTAATTAATCTCTGTGCTCCTAGTTAATATAACGAACTTATTGAAATGTACGTGTTCAGTTTTCGCCAAGTGTAAAATATTGAATCTCTTCAGCCAACCATAACTAATCTTTGAAGATAACTTATCAAACATAAAAGAGTACTCACATCTAGAACAACATATATATAACTGCTATGCTTTTGTTTGATCATACAGTACTTCTTTGAAAGTATATCAAATCTATGTTTATGTGTGGGTGTGCATGATTTTGTAATATTGTGTTAGAGGCAAGTTAATGCATAGTAGTTATTATTATTATTATTTAAGATTTATTATAATTCTTTGTTGCACTGTTTGGGCCACCAAAGACAGTAATTGTTACATATACTTGATTAGATGAGATGGAAAAGAATAGTTTTAGGATGGCTTTGAACTTGTGTAATCTTTTAATGCTTGCAGTTACTTGGACAGGTACTATTTAAACACACTACATTGCATACCTTCTAATTGAGAATACAAACAGTTTTGAACATTATTCTCCATAGAAATTCTGAACCTGACAGCCTCTCATAGAAATCTCCTATTCTCCATATAGTCAAGTCTACATTATAATGTGTAAGATACCTCTTCAGGACTAAAATGTACTTCAGCTATGTGGTTGTCTCATGACCTATTAAGAACCCTGAGGTTTGACTTAAGACTTTACCTTCAGAGTCCATTCTCTTTGAGCTAATTCTATGGAAGGACTCCTGAAACAGAGAGAACAAGGATGGAAATGATATAGTCTTGAGTTCAATTCATTACAGATCGTCTCAGATCAGTACATTAAATTCTAAAATGCCTCAGTACACCTAGTTAGGAGAAATAAGTACCGTATATAATTTGCATGTATTACTTCTGATTGACTAGCATCCCATTTAGAGTGAGATTTAATTTAATCAAGAAAATAGATTGTACCTGTGATCTTCACAGGCCTTCAAGCCTGGTGGAATTGATATAGTTGATGTTCTTGAAGAACTGTAGTTAATGGCTGCAGGAAAAAAAAAAACCGAAGGGAGGGAGTGTATTCCAGAGTGCTGACATTCTGGGGAGGAAAAAATTGGGTGTAGCAGTTAGTGCAGGTCTAGAAGCTGTAGTGGACATAAGAGGGAGATAAGTGAGTCTGAGTGGGTGTGACACAAGGTCAACCAGTTCTGAGGAGTATGAAATACAACTGTATTAGTGAGAGAAAATGCAGAGTGAAGAGACAGTATATTTGTAAGATGGAATGTGGAGTGCGTTGCTCAATATCTATGCTAACCAGTCAGGTAGCACTTTTTGCTACCAGACAGATCTTTTTTATTGTTGTCGGAGACGTGTAGTGACAGCACTGTCCTAGGTGTAGGAGCAGTATTTCATTATGGACCATGAAAAATATCAGTGATAGTGACGATAGTCATTTTTAGCAATTTTGAAACTTTTAGTTGCATAGCAGGAAGGGTTTAATTTCTCTTTTTGTTATAGGCCAAGTGAAACTGTAGTTGTGGCTGATGCTGGTGTCATGTAACAGGCACCCTTTGAACACTGGGCCTTACGGAAGTAATAAGTGACCAAGACCTTTGGTAATATGCCATGCTTGAGTAGAAGACCCATCAAGCCAAGTGAAATCATAGTTGTGGCTGATGCTGGTGTCACTTAACTGGCACTTGGGCTGGTGGTATGTAAAAAGCACCCATTACACTCTTGGAGTGGTTGATGTTAGCATGGAAAGCAAATACTAAATGATGATGATGATGATGATGATGTAATCATTATGTCTTCGTCTGTAGACAGCAACAAGATTGACATGAGAATGTTTGAGAATGTTTTTGACTGTTCCTGAAGTTGGTGCAAATTCGGATTTTAGGTTGCATGTGGATGATACTTTGTGTAGAAGTATAGGCTGTGGTGAAGGATATTATGATCTGCATAGGAGGTGATGTCAGATAGGATGTTGATGTATGGGAAGGAAAATGTGGAGGTCAAACTGAACCTTAGAGCTTATCAGAGTTGATAGAATATGGCTTAAAGAGAACTCCATCAGCAGTGGTTGGATCTAAGAAAAAGTTTTCACTCTGACTAACAGATGGATGGATATGCAAGCAGTTTTAACTGAGATTCACTTGTCAGTTATAATTGAATACTTTGCTGGTGTTGAATGTGATGACATTATTTACACTAAACTTCATCAGGTGAAAGTCCACTACCAATAAAGTTTCTGTAATGTTAAATACCTACAGCAGAAACTTTATTGGTAGTCATTAAGGAAGGAGAGTGTTAAGATGCTGGAGATTATGATTGTTAACGAGTGTCTCAATCACTGTTGAGATATTGAAGGTGACTGGCAGTGTCATGGGGACAGAAAAAGATATCAAAGGGTTTAATTTGGATCAGCTAGTTTTGTGCACATTGTTTGAGTGTAGTAAAAGGACGATGGTCTTGTTGGTTTTTAAATGATTGGAATTAACTTTTGTTTCAAACATGGCATATTTGTGTGAATGATAGTGAGCCTGGCGAAATGGAGAGGAATAGGTTTGCAGGATACTTTATTTAAGTATACACATGTTGTTGAATGCAAAGCTTTATATTCTGAAAGTAGAAATAATGTTGGTGCTCGGTTTATATGAGTTCATGTCTACATGTTAAGAAATGCTCTTCAGTTATTCATTAACTCTACTACTATAAGCAGTGAGCTGCCTCTTTCCATACAAGCAATGTAAAAGTATCTTAAGAGCATGAAAGATCCAATATAGACCAGCTTCCTTATTTAAGATTTTTTTACAAGCCTTTCTCTCTTGTTCATCCTTCTAGGACCCTCTTTCTACTTTGTTTTTCTTCCAACTACTAGTCTACAAAAATGTAAAAATCAATACCAATTGCACTTATCTTACCTAATGATACTGATATTCTAGTTTAAAAGTATTGTTCTCTTCTTCATAATATTGCAGCCATTATAAATTGTGTTGTTTGTAATTTTTAGTAATTTTTGATTTTAAATAACTTGATTTATTTTTGTGTGTTATGTGGGTTTGGGCTGCTTTTTTTCTTTTTTTATGTGTCTGTGTGTCTGTGATCATGTACACACAATATTGTATTGTAAGGTTTGTAATGTGGTTGTGGTTTGGGACTAAAAAGTTGCCCTGGTCAGATTGGTCTGTAACTTAGATGTTTTTATTGTTTAGTCCTAGACCTATGCTCTAAAGCAAGGGTCTCCAAAGTGGTTGATATTGACCCTTGTGTTTATTATTATTATTTATTTATTTATCTTCTTGTATATGCCTAAGGGTCAATGAGGGGTCAAGAATTCCATGATGGGGGTCGATGGTCTAAAAAGTTTGGGGACCCTGCTCTAAAGCATTCCATCTTGTCCTAACCGGTATTTCCTATCTGGTTTGAGATGATAAAGTGTGATTTTAAGGCATATTTGGTTACTATTTCTAACAAGTCGAATGATCAAGTAAAAGCTCTTTTTTGGTAAGACATTGAGAGCAGCGGTAGCCCTGGGCTTAGTCTATAATATAACAGGATGAGTAACAGCTACAGTGATGTAGTTGATATAGATCATACAGAAAAATGACTGCTGTTTTGATGTTACACACTGAAAAATGTTTGCATTTATGCTATAACCTTGAATTCTGAAAATGTTGAGCAAATGGTAATGATAGATAATTTATTTATTATTGAATGATGAATTGTTTGCTTTTGAAGCACACTAAAGTAATGAAACCTTAAAACTAAAGTAATTAGAGGCTAATAATTTTACATGAATGTATGTCAATTTATGTGAGAAATTTGAACAACATATCTGTTCAATTTTAATAAATTCTGGCAGGTTCTGTAGATATCTGATCACTTGCTTGTCATCATCAGAGAACATTTTTCTTTAGTGGGAATATGAGTTCATAATACATGTGATTCACCAGAATAAGGAAACTTTGAGACAGCATGGTGCTTTGATTTCGGGTCACTGCAAATCAAAGCCACCCTGCCAGTTTGAGGAATCTTGACAAGTGCTCAGCAATCAGATATTCGTGTTCAAATCTGCCAGAATGTATTAAGAATGGATATGTTATTGTTTGGGTTATCGCTGTTCTGCTTGCACCCCATGAATTATTATCTGTTTGGCAAACATCAGCAAATAATTTCTTTGTTCATTCCTATAAACAAGAGTTTGTGCTGTTATTAGAGTCATCAGTCCAGTGGGTTAGTTTTGACTGAGGAAACACCTAACAAGGTGGAAACACTATGGTGTTTCAAAAGTACTGGTGACCCATGTTTGTTATGAAACACATTGTCCGTATTGTTTAAAAATAACAACAGATATTAATGTTTTGAATCTGCCAGAATATATTAAAAATGAGTTGATCCATTGTTAACCCTTTCGTTACCAACCCGGCTGAAACCGACTCTGGCTCTGTAGTACAAATGTCTTGTTTTCATAAGTTTTGAATTAAAATCTTCCACCAAACCTTAGTCACAATTTATGTTCCTAACACTTGTTTAATGATAACTAAGTTATTTTACTAAATTCTTTGTTATATTTAAAATAATTGAAAGAAACACAGAGCATCTCAAAATAAATACGGTAATGAAAGGGTTAAATAAAGATATTCTACCATATACCAAATCATTAAGGTGGTGGCTTGCCTGCTGAAAGTACTTAGGTAGAGGGTCAGTATCCTGTCAGCCCTTTTTTTTTGTGGATGCTTAACCTCAGCCTTTTCTGTGTAAATAGTAAATATTGGGCCAGAGAATATATTTCGTTGTTGTAAATAGTTTGTAGGGTCACTGTGCAACTGATGAGCATTTTGTTAGCTTGCTGCTACTGGAGAGGATATTAGGATCAGTAGTAATGATGGCTCATTCCAGAGTTACAGAAACACTTAATCTTCTTTTGAGAAAATTGGTTACAACATTTAACTGTTACCAAATATGTAGTTCTTTATGCATTGCTCAGAAGTATAAAAGAGAAGTGAAATTGAGCAATATTTGAAGCTAACATAGCATTGTTGAAAGTTTGTAATTATTTTCAGCTAGAAATAACTCATACTGATTATATCTTTGAGGTTATTTTGACTCCTTATCATATGAATATGGTAGCTGCCTTGAAGTGATCAAAAATTTTTCCAAGTTGAAATCAAATTGGACATTATGTTTTATTATATACAGAAAAAAACTTGTTGGCATGGACATTTTTTTAACATAATTAATCACTTAGCTGTTTCAAATAACTGAATCACAGACCCTTAATCATATCATCATCATCATCATCATGTTTACATACTGATTCTATTTAATTAATTTCTTACCATTTGATTTTTGAAACTTTCATTACATTGAAATTTCTGCTTATTTTATTTTTATTAATTTGTAGATTATTCCTTGGATGAATTACAATTCAGAAGAGTAATGAAGAAGGATTTAAAACAATTTAATTAGTTTTATTTACCAAAATTAAAGAAAATTGGGGCAAAATGTCATCGAAGGTAAGTTTAACATTTTTTCTTGTTACTTCTGCGGATTTCATCATCATCATCATTGATTAACGTTTGTTTTCCATGCTGGCATGGGCTGGACAGTTTGACTGAGGTCTTTAGAGCCAGCAGCTGCACCAGGTTCCAATCTAATCTGGCAGAGTTTCTACAGCTGGATGCCCTTCCTCATACCAACCACTCTGAGAGTGTAGTGGGTGCTTTTTACATGCCACCGGCATGGGAGCCAGTCAGGTGGACCTGGCATCAACCACATTCAGATGGTGCTTTTTACGTGCCGTAGGCATCGGAGCCAGTCAAGGGGCACTGGCCCCAGCTATGATGTTGGTTTTACTTGACTCAACAGGTTTTCTCAAGCATATCATATCACCCGACACATCAGGAGTATTCTTAACAGGGCTGGACATGTATGGCTGTGATCTCACTTTAGTTGCTGGGTGATCTCAATCACAGCATACCTCCAAAGGTCTCGGTCTCCTGTCATTGCCTTTGTGAGGCCCAGTGTTTGAAGGTCATGCTTGACCACCTCATCCCATGTCTTCCTGGGTCTACCTTTTCCACAGGTTTCTTCTACAGTTAGGGAGTGGCACTTCCTCACACAGCTGTCTTCATTCGTACGTAACACATGGCCATACCATCGCAGTTGCCTCTCTTGCATACATTTGATGCTTCTTATGCCTATCTTTTCTCTCAGGGCACTTACACTGTTGTGTATGCACACTGACATTACACATCCAGTGGATCATACTAGCTTCATTTCTTTCAAGCCTATGCATGTCTTCAGCATTCATGACTCATGTTTCACTGCCATGTAGCATGGCAGTTCACACACATGCATCATACAGTCTACCTTTCATCCTGAGCGAGAGGCCCTTAGTTGCCAGCAGAGGTAGGAGCTCCCTGAACTTTGCCCAGGCTATTCTTACTCTAGTCGCTTCACTCTCAGAGCAACTGCCCCCACTACAGACTTGGTTGCCTTGGTAGCAGAAGCTATTAACTACTTCTAGTTTCTTCCCCTGGCAGATGTTCTCTGTACATCTTCCTAATGTATAAAAGTTTATGCTTGATGTGGTGGATGAGTTTCAAAACTGTGTGAAGTTGTAGTAATGTTTCTTGTGTTGGAATTTCTGGTAATGTCAGTTTCTTTATTCTTACAAATTGACTCTATAAGAGGTGAATTTCGTTGGTCTGTCAAGTTGGGGCTGGAAAGCCAAGGACAGGGGTCCATGACTATCAGTTGGGCTCATCCCTAAAAAACAAAAACCTCATAGCCATCTTGAGTTTTAAGAGGACAACCCCTTCCTAGGTCCCAAAAGTCTTTTAAAGTGTGGTTCCACCATGACAAACTTCTTTCAGAGGCACGGCCCACACATTCAAGTCAATGAGAGTGTGCCTATGTGGTCAATCAACCAATTAGAAATAGAGCCAAATATCTCACAAATCACACTCATTTGAAATGAGTAAAGGACACATTTGATAATGTAATCTTAGACATACTCTTCCAAACATTTTCCCAAGTTGGAATATCTGTAATTAAAAATTGTGTTCCTAAAAAAATAGGATGATTATAGTGGGAACACATTTGATCAAAGGTTTATTCAACTTCCACAGATTAAAGATTTTGCTTAATCCTTTTCTAGAACTGGATCCCTTTCAGTTAATATATTACTGGTGCGTCAAGTGTTTTGTTTGAATGCTGCACTGAACTACAGAATATTTCAATAGGTTTTAGCCAATATTGTATGTATCAAAGAGATATAAACACTTCATCTTTATAATACAATGCTTTCATGATCAGAAATTGAGAGATCAATTTTCAATTCTAATTTGAGCTTTCATCAGAGACAGAGTGTCCTCTTTAACTATCTATAGGGACTTTGGTTATAAACCTACTACTACTACTACTGCTACTGCTGCTACTTGAGTAAATTGGATAAACTGATATACATACTGCAACACATCCTTAGCAGCTAATTCAACAAATTCATTGTCAAGGATCTGCTGTAATACACAAATCTGTCTGATTTGCTTGAGCACTTGGTAATATTATCTGTGTCGATAGTCCAAGAAGGTGCTCAGTTGCTGATAAAATCAGTCTGGTCTGATGCTGGTTTATTATTTTCTATTCACAAGGATATTGTATATGAAGTCTAGGTATTTACATTTATTATATACAGTGTTGACCAAAACTATAGATAAACTCTTCAGTACTTAATAGCATCAAAGCAAACACTGCTAATGCATCAGAAATTTAATAACATAGGCGCAGGAGTGGCTGTGTGGTAAGTAGCTTGCTTGCGAACCACATGGTTCCGGGTTCAGTCCCACTGCATGGCAGCTTGGGCAAGTGTCTTCTACTATAGCCTCGGGCCGACCAAAGCCTTGTGAGTGGATTTGGTAGACGGAAACTGAAAGAAGCCCGTCATATATATGTATATATATATGTGTGTGTGTGTTTGTGTGTCTGTGTTTGTCCCTCTAGCATTGCTTGACAAATGATGCTGGTGTGTTTATGTCCCCGTCACTTAGCGGTTCGGCAAAAAGAGACCGATAGAATGAGTACTGGGCTTACAAAGAATAAGTCCGATTTGCTCGCTTAAAGGCGGTGCTCCAGCATGGCCGCAGTCAGATGACTGAAACAAGTAAAAGAGTAACACGTACACACATATATAATAAGTTTCTAATCATAACAAGGTTTATATAAAACATTTTGTAAGGAATGTACTGTACACAATTTTGTGTTTATGAAGTGTGTAGGGAATAGTATTATATATGTGACCTGATGGAAAACAATTTGGTAAGTTTGTTTCTTATTCAAGTTAAATTGGTTCTATTATATAAAACAGCTGAAAATGGCTAACTCAGTTATGTGCTGCTTTTTACTCTTTTACTTGTTTCAGTCATTTGACTGCGGCCATGCTGGAGCACCGCCTTTTAATCGAGCAACTCGACCCTGGGACTTATTCTTTTGTAAGCCCAGTACTTATTCTATCGGTCTCTTTTGCCGAACCGCTAAGTAACGGGGACATAAACACACCAGCATCGGTTGTCAAGCAATGCTAGGAGGACAAACACACACACGCATATATATATATATATATATATACATATATACGATGGGCTTCTTTCAGTTTCCGTCTAGCAAATCCACTCACAAGGCTTTGGTCGGCCCGAGGCTATAGTAGAAGACACTTGCCCAAGGTGCCACGCAGTGGGACTGAACCCGGAACCATTTGGTTGGTAAACAAGCTACCTACCACACAGCCACTTCTGCGCCTATTGCTATTGGTAATGTTTTGCTAGTTTAGAGTAAAATCGGACAGCTACTTGATCTGTTGGGTACAAAGTGAAACTGGAAGATTTTTTGTGTGGGTTTTAGCCAATATAGCTGCCAGAGCATACAACCAGTGAAAATCTGGAAAATGCTGCTTGTTAGAATGACAGAATTCTTACACAATTACTGGAAAAGAAATTGGTATGTGCCATATACAAGTGTTTACAGTGAAGGTTTAACCCTCTAGCATTGAGATTACACTGTCAAATGTAATGCTTATTTATTCACATTGTTTTGAATGAATCATGCCTTATCTTGTAGCTTCAAGACTTCAATGATGTGATTGTTTTTAGAATAATATTGTAGAATAGGTGTGAAAGGCTGGATCTGGCCAGTTTGAACATAAAATGGGTAGAATATTTGAGCTAGATGTGACCAGTTTGAATGCTAAAGGTGTAAAACATTATAGCCAGATTAAATGTAGTTTTAGCCTGTTTACCTGCTTTTGTTTACCTGCTTTCCTTAACAGAGAAATGAATATTTTTGTTGCCCTCTTTTCTTAGAATCAATAATTCATATAAACTATATTTTGTGTCAGAATTTGAGGTTCTGTTAATCTTTGTTGTTTCATTTATTTAGAAAGATGAAAACTTTAGCTGTTTAAAATCTTTCCCTTTGTTTTACCAAGTAAAATGTCCTGACATCAATTCCTTAGAGGTTGCTGTAAAAATAAGACCATTGTTCTTTTTATTGATCCTGAATTTTGTTGTTTGCTCACCAAAAATATAAATAGATAACAAAAATAAAGACTTGTATTCAATGTTACATATTTGTTGAAATTGGCAAGCTGGATAAAAATTAGATTACAGGTTTGTTAATATCTGGCACAAATTGTTATTTTAAATCCTTTCATCACTGAAATTTAGGTCCTTGGATTCTTTTATATCATATTCCTGGAAAAATTAACTCTGTTAATCCTATCCATGCCTTCCATAACAGCAGTTGAAGCAGTTTCTTCTGCCAGAATATAAAGAAACGGTGCAAGTGGTGGTTGTTCAGTTTTTGGTGAACTTTTATCCAGCAAACCTATGATCAAAGGTGGTCTAGTCATAACCATCCTTACTATTTCTAGCAGTTTGGTTCTCAATCTTTTTGATTTTGTGGCTCTCAAAAAATTACTTGCACAGAAATTTAAAAGGAAACCACCACCATCATTTGGATTTTAAAATTCAAATCTTAGAGAAAAATATTGAAAAAAATTGTTAGATTTGTTTTGTTAGTAATACTTGTATATAACAAAATTGTAATTACCATATTTTTGAAGGCCCTCAGATTTTCCTAAAAATCTGTTGTACATTTAGGTAGTCTTTTGGTTACTGTTGAGAAACACTCTCATAGACCATCATAACATAGTGATTGGTTGTTGATGGTATGACAATCATGAATGAAAGCTTTAGTGATGGTCACAATAGATACATGCAAGGTACACTTGTTCAATGCTTGATAGAGTTTTAATTTTAGCAAGAAATTCTCTCTTGGCCATTTGATGTTCTGTGTAGCAGCTAAATCTTCAATCTATCTATTATTGTCTTTCAAATAGAAACCACGTATTTTAGGATTGATCAAAGTCTTTGAACAAAATGCCAAATGTAATGATTTTTCTTGGCCACAGCTATAATGCCAATCAAAAGAAAATGCTGTTCTTTTAAAATCTCGGATCAGTCCTGATTAGACCAAACTATGATTAGAGGCATTCCTATTGCAGCTGTTCTGTCTTTTTAGCAATATCTAGGACTACATTAACTAATGTGTTCTTTCTTTTTTCATGACTATGGAGTGATTTGAGAGTGATTCTAAAGAATTTGATATTGGTATTGGCTACTGCTTAAAAAGTCCCTTATTATTCAAATTTAACTTATATTTTTTTTAGGAGACTCAGTAATAAAAATGAGTTTGTTATGTTTATTACAATACAAATATTTTGTATTTTATACAATTTTGTATTTTATAGGTTAAAGATCCTGACATTGATAGTCTCAAAGAGTCTATCAGTCATGGGAATGCAGAGGAAAAGAAGGTAATAAGTGAAAAGCGGTACATCATACTTTCTCGTGACTCCATTCGAATGATGGCTGAAGCAGAAGGTATTAGTAACTTAACTGATGATGGGGCTCTACTTCTAAGTGAGGATCTTGGCTATCGAATCAGGGAAACAATTCAGGTAAGAAATGAAATTGCCATTTCCAACATTGACAAAGGTTAATAGTTGTAATAATCTGAGAAGCATTTAGCTGAATAAAGTAAACTTGTGTAGGTTCTCAAACTGGCTTTAGGCTGCAGCTCATGGCACTAAAAAATTTTGATCCTGGTGGTTGAGGACTGTGGACACTGAGGTATGAATTGTGTTCAACATCTCACATTGTCCCAGACTTTTGTGAAGAATATTTGTACTGGTCCTCATCTAAACAATGAGTTGGTTATGTCAAGGCTGAGCCAATAAAGGAAATTTTTGTTACGGCTGCAAGGCCAATTAGTCACTGAGCATGCTATTTTTATATCGTTGGAAATTCACATTCTTTGTGACATCACTTATTGGTGGTTGTTGTGTTGATTAGCCTCAGACCACCTCTGACTCAGGAGACCTATGATCAAAGGCATTCCAGCCAGGACTACCATGATCAAAGGCATTCCATGCCAGGACTACCATGTATTATCCAACATCCTTTTTTTTTTCAAGACTATGGGGTAGTGTTTCTCAAACTTTTTTAATTATTATTTTTCTGTTAGCAATATTTTTTCAGTATGCCCCCCCCCACACCCAACCATATTTTAATGTAAAGAGTAAAGACTCCCTTCGGTCATGAATGACCATAGGATTGCACCTAAAAAGTTCCCCTCCAAGACACAAGTCTGAACAAGGTTGTTTATGGAAGACCAGTTCTCACCTATGCATACCAGCCTCCCTTCTCCATGCCACTGATGTTGCCCAAAGGAAAGGCAAAGGCTGATAAAACTTGGCACCAGTGATGTCGCAGCTCATTTCTGCAGCTGAGTGGACTGGAGCAATATAGAATAAAATGTCTTGCTCAAGAACACAACACACAGCCCAGTCTGGGAATCGAACTCACTACCAAATGATTGTGAGTTCAACATTCTATGCTTGCAATATCAGACTAAAGTAATTTAATTTTGGGTACGTGTTTGATGCAGGTGACTACTTACCATGGCACCACCCTATTATAAGTGAATATTTGATGCATTACTGCTTGACCGTAGTTATTGACCCAACCTTTATCCATGTGACTTCCACCAAACTTAGATGCACACTTTTTGTGTTTGTATAATCTCCCATACCTACCAGTTAAAATTTATCTCTGTATTCTGCTTTATTGCTGTATTTTCTATATGTTCACACACACATTGATTTCTCTGCCCATGTGCTGGTTTACACACCTGTTTATACACATGAGTAGGTTATGAGATTATCAGGTGACTCTTATAGCTTGAATCAAAAGCATTCGATCATCATCATCTTCATCACACATTTCTTTTCCATTGTTGGCATGGGTTGGATGGTTTGAAAGGAGCTGCACCAGAACACCAACCACTTTACAGTGTGTGCAGGGTGCAGTTTATGTGGCCCCTTCATCAGAGCTTCTTAGGTTGCACTTGCGCCAGTGCTTTTTATGTGGAACCAGCACTGATAGGGTCACCAAGAACCTTGCAAGACAAAAAGACCCCCCTTGAGTCTGGAGTGTAGTAGTGAGTGGGTACGGCTTTGTGCCAGTTGGGAGATTTAATGTATAGAAAGCACAGATATAGTTGTCTTGCTGTAGAGTAGATACATGGATCCGCCAGTTGGAAAATAAAGGAGAGTTGGAGAGTAAGATAAAGAGAGTGATAACGATTGCAGTGACGGTGGAAATGTGTGTGGACATGCTTTCGAGGAACAGTGGAGGTGGTAATATAGGGGCTTGGGCTGGGTGAGTAGGAGAGGCTTGGGGACAAGGGCTGTGATAGATACGTGAGAGCATTGAGGGCAATAGCAGGAAGCAAGGTGATGATGATGATGGAGAGCAGCACAAGTAGAAAAGAGGGGATTGGTGGAGACAGGAGGTGGGAGAAGAAAAGTAACTGCTGCTGCTGATATCTATAATTAAATTCCATAATTGATATATATTCAGTTTTATTTAATTACTTATTCACTTTAAGTCTATTTTTGTTGTTGATGTCAGTATTATTGTCATTGCTATTATGATTGTGGCAGTTTGTCATAATATTACATTTAAAATGTATTTTAAAGTTAATATTTTAACTGAAGATTAAGACCAAACAAAAGACCCCTGTACGGACGCATCTGTTGGCCGCCCCTCTTCCTGCCCACCGCCATCAATTGACTTTCCAGTATTGATATCAAATTTTCCACTTCATTGTCATAGGATTGTTTTTGATCTGTCATCATCATCATCATCTGTCTGTTTTCCATACTGGCATGGCTTGGATGGTTCAACCCATGGCAAACCAAATAGCTGTGTGTAATGTCTAGGTTGGTTGTTTCCATACAGCATCAATATAATTTTTTTTCTGAAGGGGAAAATGTCCATTTCATATTTTCTTCAAACTTGGCCTTTATATTGCATCTCCAGAATAACTAAGTCGTGCAAAATTTCAAATTTCTAGTCCTGCTTCTTGAGAAATGACTCCTTTGAATTTTGACATTTTTAGTTTAATTTTAACACTACACAGAAAATAGCTATAAATACCACTAACCCCAACCATGCCAGCATGGAAGGCAGGCATTAAATGATGAGGAAGACTTTGCATATTTGTTGTAGGCATGCAATAAGTCCATAGAAACAATAAGCAAAATCTAAGCAAATGTCAAGAATCTTGCATGTCGTCTGGAATGTGTTAATTGTAGTTAGTTAAAGAGCCAGTTTTGGAGCATATTGAGATAGGTTTGTCCTGATTGGTGTTTCCTTCAAAGAAAAAGGGACCATAAACCTTGTCCAGAGATACAGCACAAAAGATGTTCAGTTTAGGAGAATCTCTTTCATGCTCAACTGTTTCATGTGGGTGCTCTGTTCCCCAAATGTGCACATTGTGATGATTGACTATTCCACTCAAGTGAAAAGTCGCTTCATCACTAAAAATTAAGCGTGAAATTAAGGTTTCATCTTCTATCCACTTCCTCTTGTTGCCATTGGTAAGTACCTGAATGAGGTGTAGTCTGTATGGTTTCAAATGTAGACGTCTTCTTAGCACACGCCAGATAGTGGATCACAAGCTCCCAGCTAGTTCGATTTGTGGATTTCTGTGGGCTCCCCTCAAATGCAGCACTTGTTACTCCGAAACTCATGGTCACCCTGGACTTTTTCCTTTACACAAACACCCACTCTCTTGAAACTTTTGAAACCACCATTGAATGTTCTTAGGAGAGGGTGGATTAATGTCGAATTGCATTTGAAAAGCATGCTGCACTGTGACAACCAAATTTGTTTTCATGAACTCGAGAACACAGAGTGTTTCTGCTGAGAATTCACTATTCTGAGTTTAAACAAACAACTGAGAGTTGCCAGAAGAACAACACGACTACAGTGTCCCCTGGGGTAGCCATTCAAAACTTAGAAAACTCCATTATCTACCCACTAACCTTGATGACCATAATCATCGAATAACAATAGCAATCAACTCAGGGGATCTTGATATGCTGCTACATGTCTGGGTAGAATTCTTGTCAGCACATGCCAGATAGCGGATTGAGGGGTCGCAAGCTTGTGGGTAGCTTGATTTTTGGATTTCTGTGGGCTCCCCGCAAACACAGCAAGGATTCTCGCCACTTGTTTCTCCAAAACTTGCGGTCACCCTGGACTTTTTCCTTTACACAATCACCCACTCTCTTGAAACTGTTGAAACCACCATCAAATATTCTTAGGGGAGGGCGGATTAATGTCGAATTGCTTTCGAAAAGCATGCTGCACTGTGACAACCGAATTTGTTTTCATGAACTCTAGAATGCAGAGTGCCTTTTGCTGAGGACCCACCATTCTGAGTGTAAACAAACAACTGAAAGTTGCCAGGAAAATGATACGACTACAGTCTATCTGTGGCAGCCACTTAAAACTTAGAAAACTCCACTCCCCACTCACTGACCTCAATGACCTTAAACACTGAATAACAACAGCGATCAATTCAGTGGATCATGATATGCTGATACGCGTCTGGGAGGAATTCTCTTATTTCATTGATGTTGCCCATGCTGCAGCTGGTGGTCACATTGAACATTTGTAAGACAGAAGTAAAAGTTGATTGTGAGTAAATACTTGTGACTTAGCTGGAGTTTTCTATTGCTTTTCCTTATTAAAATATTGTGTAATGAAATCAGTTCATTCTTTTTGAATAACCCTGTGTGTGTATATATGTATATATATATCTATATATATATATATATATATTTCTGTGATGCAAATGATCTCATGAAGTTCCAAGATGCAAATGATCTTATAATCTGCAACACTAACTTCAAAAAACCAGCCAGCCACCTAATCCCTTATCAGTCTGATGAGCACATAAGCCAAATTGGCTATCCCCTCACTAGGCAATGAGAAGATGGTTGCTTAAAAATGCAAAGTCTTTCCCAGGTGAAGAGGGTACAATTCAACATAGGTCACTAGTTAGTGACTTCAGAATTAGAGCTAGAAAGACTCAGAAAAATAAACCAATCTGGAACTATGGAAACTCTAAGATCCAGCAAACAGACAAAAATTTAGAGATTTACTTCTGACAAAAGAGGAAGAGTTGGGGACACATAGCTTAGAGGACAACTGGAAGTTCCTGCGGGACAATCTACTGAGGGCCATGGACGAAATCTGTGATTGATGTAGAGTCCCAGCTAGACCAAGGAGGTTGATGGTGCTATAAAAGCAAAAAGAGTGGCCTGCACTGGAAAAACAGTGGAAGCAGAGAATTATATCAGGTAGCCAAAAGGACAGCTAGGCATCAGGTATACATAGCAAAAGGAGTAACTGAAGGTAAAGGGTTTGCAAATGTTCTGCAGTGTGAGGTGTTCAGGATTGCAAAGCAGTATATCAGAGAGAATAGGGATGTGGTAGGTGAGAAATGTGTGCTTGCACTTAGTGACTCAGAGAAGAAAGAAGAATGGAAGTGTCACTATGAAAGGTTACTAAATGTGGAAAATGAATTGGAGAAGGAGAACCTACCAAATATCGAACCAATTGAGGGACCAGCCATCAGCATTGATAACAGCATATTAGATAAGGCAATTAAGGATATGAAGACAGGGAAAGCCTATGGGCCATCAGGAATCACTGCTGAGATGATAAAATTTCTTGTGTGTAGGATACAGCTTATCCCCTGTATAGTTAATCAAGTTATTCAGGAAGGCACCATTCCCTGGTGTAGTAGTATTATAGTTAGCTGCTACAAAGTGTTGCCTTAGATAGAAACAACTACAGAGGCATTAAATTGCTAGACTAAGCCATGAAAGTTACTGAGAAGGTTACAGCTCAATTGATTAGAAGTAGAATTAAACTAGGTGAGATGCAGTTTAGTTTTGTACCTGGGAAGAGTACCACAGATGCCATCTTCCTAGTGAGACAGCTGCAGGAAAAGTTCTTGGCCAAAAGTAAGCCATTGTACTTAGCCTTTGTTGACCTGGAGAAAGATTTCGACAGAGTTCCTGCTCTGTTATATGGTGGTTTCTAAGGAAGTTAGGATTAGAGGAGTGGCTTGTTAGAGCTGTACAAGCCATGTACAGTGGTGCTGTCAGTAAGGTGAGAGTCAGTCATGAATACAGTGATGAATTTAGCATACAGGTAGGAGTTCACCAGGGCTCGGTCCTCAGCCCCCTCTTGTTCATTATAGTCCTCCAGGCCATAACAGAGGAATTCAAAACTGGGTGCCTGTGAGAACTGCTATATGCTGATGACCTTTGCTCTTATTGCAGAATCTTCAGCAGAATTGGAGAAGAAATTCCAGGTATGGAAACAAAGCTGGAATCAAAGGACCTTAAAGTTAACTTAGCAAAGATCAAAGTTGTTGTTAGTAAGAAAGAAAATAAATCTTTCTTTTTGTCAGGTAAATGCCCATGAAAGGAATAGGAACAAATTCCATTCTCTGCATTCAGTGTAAACTATGAACACATAAGAGGTGCAGTGGAATCACAAGTAGATTGATATATAAGGTTGTCTTTGTATGTGACAGGTGTGCCAGAACAATAAGCACTAAGAGCACAGGGGACTTAGATTCCCTCAAACGCCCAGGAGGCTCTCTTAAGGTTGTGGATGGTTTCTGTTACCTAGGTGACCAAATTAGCAATGGTGGAGGATGGTCTGAAAGTATTATTTCTAGAACAAGAATTGGGTGGAGGAAGTTCAGAGAGCTATTACTTCTGTTGGCAACAAAAGGACTCCCTTGTGTGCGAACTGCTATACTCCATGGTAGTGAGACATGGGCTCTGAATGCAAAAGACATGTGCAGACTGGAGAGAAATGATGGCAGTATGCTCCATTGGATGTGCAACATCAGTGTGCATGTACGACAAAGTGAAAATGTATTGAGAGGCAAGTTGGGCATAGGAGGAATCGGATGTAACATGAAAGAGAGAAGATATGTTGGTTTATACATGCGATGCATATGAATGAGGACAGCTGCATTAAGAAGCGCCAATCACTGAAAGTAGATGGTACCCACAGAAGAGGGACCCAGGAAGATGTGGGATGAAGTGGTAAGGACTGATCTCAGGATGTTGGGCCTCAGGGAGGAAATGACAATGGACTGAGATGTCTGGCGATATGAAGTTCTTGAGAAGACCCGTCCATGTCAGTGAAACTGAATTATAGAAGTGCTGTGTCCCCCACCCACTCTTATCTTACAACAAACCAAACTACATTTATGCATCTCTTCTCTTCCTCACATTTCCACTTCATGCACTAGGCTTGCCTCCCACTCCCCAATCTTGTCCCCTTGCCCCTGTTCCACTGTATCATTGCAATTTGGTGGCTCCTCCAACTCTGTATATACTCATGTTTTCGCCACTCCCCCCTCTGCACGCTTTAATCATGCTTCCTTTGTAATATTCTGCCACTTATATTATGGAGTTTGAACCTCAAGGGTATGCCCTGGCACTTACCACCATCTATATCTCTCTCTTCCTTTACTCAACCATCCCATTTATATTCTGATCCCCAACCTTTGTGAGTATGCCTGGCACTTTGCCACCATCTCTGTCCTGCTGTGTGTCTCTCTCTCTCTCTCTCTCTCTTTCCTCCACCTCCCTCAGATTGGGTAACCTTGTACTTCCAAGACACCTGTTTTTGTCTCTCTGCCTCACCCTAACCTTTCATCATCCGACACCAAGACGTCTCCTCCAATTGCCCCATCCCCTCTCAAAAGAGTTTTTGTTTTTGTCTTGCAAGTACTTGGTGACCCTGACAGTGCAGATACCACTTAAAAGTACTCAGTCCACACTGTAAAGTGGATGGTGTTTGGAAGGGCATCCAGCTGTAAAAACCTTGCCAAAACTGGCCTTGTCTGTTGCTTGTGCCACATAAAAAGCACTAAATCCACTCTGCTGAGTGGTTGGTGTTAGGAAGGGCATCCAGCTGTAAAAATCCTGCCAAAACAGTTACAGAAGTCTTGCAGGCTTCTGCCTGGAGAGCTCTTGTCAAACTGTCCCGCCCATGCCAGCATGGAAAGTGGTTGTTAAATGATGATGATGATGACAATGGTATCCATCCTGCCACTCACCGACCCTATTAGAGGAAATAGAGAGAGAGGGTGGGTGTGTAAGTTCACCAAGGTGTGAAAGGAGAGTGACAGACAGTTAAAGATAGGGATAGAAGTAAATGCAGTGAATCAGGAACATAGGTAGAGGCATAGTCATTGGCAAATATCTGTTTGGGGGTGAAAGGTGAAGGAAATAGGAGTGGGTCAAGCAGGAGTAGGTGACTGGTGGCAGGGCAGAAAACAGTGAAATGGGGAGCAGCAATAAATTGAAACCTTAGACCAGTGGTTCTCAACTGGGGTCTAAATGGCCCTTGGGGGTCTACATAAGATTTTATTGTCAAAATTTATCTGTAATAAATTTGTTTTGCTTCTACAATTCACGACATATTTTAACAATTTTTCATACAATTCCTAATAATATTTAATGATAAAAATATATGATTTTTTTTTTAAACATTGAATGAGTAAAATAGGAATCAAAGAGTTCCACAGGTAAAAAATAGTTGAGAAACACTACCTTAGACACGTGAAAAATAGTAAGATGATGTGAAGTGGGTGGGGTGAGAGAAGGATGCCCAGTGTCAAAAGCGAAAGTTATGTGGTGCCTGTATATAGTGAATGATGAAAAGTGTGGCAGGAGGTATCAGTAGTAGATATGTGGAAGTGTTCAGTGGAAGGAGAATTCAGTGGAAAATGAATTGGTGAGGATATTTAGAAGGCAGGATCGAGGATAAAAGGGAATAACTTCAAGGAGAGAGAGAGCTAATCATCATCATCATCATCGTTTAACGTCCGTTTTCCGCGCTAGCATGGGTTGGACGGTTCGACCAGGGTCTGGGAAGCCAGAAGGCTGCACCAGGCTCCAGTCTGATCTGGCTGGTTCGTATTCTAGCAACTATACTTTTAGAACATTCTCCTCTGCTGCTAATTAAGGTCACCTAGGTAACAGAAACTTTTTACTATTTCTAAAGATTCTACTAAGCATTTGAAAAAAAATCTTTTTCTCCTGTTTTCTTAATGTTTATTCTTCTTGCACATCTACTACAAAGTCTACCTTCCCTGTTAACCTTCATGCCATTCCATTGCAACTCTTGCGTGTACATACACCTTTTCTATGTATTAAACAGGGTCACTTTTCTGAAAAGTTAAGTGCTCTATCTGTTTCTCTTGTTGCTAGTCTTTTGTAAGGTAACATGAAGGCCTTTCAATTCCAGCTTTTGCTTCAACACTTGGAACATCAGCATAGAAAGGCTTTTTCCAGGTTGATGAGAGCCAAGTACAGTGGCTTACTTTTGACTAAATACTTCTGCAGTTGCTCTACATGGAAGAGAGCTTCAGTAGTACTTTTCCCTGGCACAAGCCTCAACTGCATTGTTTCTCGTCTTTCTTCTTCGTTAGTTGATCTATAGCACTTTTTTTAACTTTCATGACCTGGTCAAGTACCGTATTTGACAGCATATAGGACGCACTTTTTTCCAAAAAATTTGGCTCAAAAAATCGCACTGCGTCTAATATGCGAAGTCAAGACCCTCCCGTAGGCTAATCTTCTCCCAGACGCTCACTAACCTAGCTTACGATAAGTATTTCTACCTACGCTAACGCCTTAATGATATTTTCCGTACTCATGCATCATTATTTTATTGCTAGTATTATTATTATTATTATTATTATTATTATTATTATTATTATTATTATTATTATTATTATTATTACCAGTATTATTACTTTAGACTGCTTTCAACAATATATGCTTAAATACACTTAAAACTTTTTTTCCTGAATTTGACCTGCTGAAATGAGGGTGCGTCTAATATGCCGTCAAATACGGTAATTTGAATACGTATGAAATTACTTCTTTTTAAGGCATTTGCTTTGCCCTTATCATGGCTGACTATAAGGCTGCTGCACTAGTTGTTGGGGACAACAACTTCTTGTACTAATTAGCTATACTAATTAGCTATAACTGATTAGCTATACCGGTGACTAAGCTATATCTCACTCTGCCAGATACTTCAAGCATCTCAGCAATAATCTCTGATGGCCCAGGGGCTCTCTGTCTTCTTACTTGCTTTATCTATCATCCTGCTATCAACTAGAATCGCTCTCCTTTTCTTGTCCATTCTCCTTGTTTTGTTAGCTTTTCATAGTAACACTTCTGTCTCTTTCTGTTTGCAATCATTAAGTGCAAGTGTACTATTTATCTGTGTGCACCTCCCTCCCTCCCTCCCCCAGTGTCTCAATTTTTTTCTTATACAGTGTCTTGTAAGCTGGAACATCTCATGGCCCTAGTCCTCACAGTGGGGAACATTGGTAAACGCCTTCCTTTCGCTTCTCTCTTTGCTAAATATACCTGTCACCTGGCTTCTCTTCTAGCTACCTGGTATTCTGTTCTAATATTCTTCCAGTCTTTCCAAGCCTGTCTCTTTGCTTTTATCTCACTCAGTCTTTGTGTATAAACAGTTGTGGCCAAAATTAGAGAACAAAAATCAAATTTAAACATGTTTACATTTCTACTTCATTTTTCTAAATGGGATTTATAATGTATTTACTGTAAAGTTCATTATTTACAATAAATTTTGTAGGAAATTATTAATAACTAAATAATTTATAATAGAGAAAATGTTTATTTGAAAAATACATGATGGACAAAATCAGAGAACATATGGTGTAATGTTCAAAAAGCAAAATCTGGCAACACTCCAACTGATGTAAACGAAGCTGACCTAAAAGTGTGAAGATTTATATTGAACAGCAGTGAATTAACAACCATGGAAAGCTCACATAAAGTTGATGAAAGCCTCAAGAAAAGAGTTGGCCCATTGAAAAAAGAAGGAATGGCAATTTCTGCTATTGCCAGAGACATTAACAGATAAAAGAGTGTTGTTTCAAGAATACTCAAGCTTTATGAGGAAACAAGCTCATTTGTGTGATTAGAAAAACGAGGGAGTCCATGGAAAACAAGTGTTTTGGCAAGACTCTGTGACTCAGAGGCTGTTGTTTTGAGATGGTTTCAGTACTGCTGCAGGAATTTCTTGCTAAATAAATTGTTATTATTGAATGAATATGTCTCGGAAGACTGTGGCTTGTCATTTGAAGGAAGTTGGACTTCATGCCTTTTCCCTCTAATCAGTTTGAAGAACCGAAAAGTGAGGTTAGTCTTTGGCAATGAGCACATTCATTGGATGGACGACAACTGGTCATGTGTGTTCTTCAGCAAGTTCAATTTAGTTGGCTCCGATGGTAGACAGTATGTGAGATGTAAAAGTGAAAGATTGTTCCCTAAATGCATGAAGAAATCAGTGAAGTTTGGAGGTTGAGGTTTAATGGTGTGGGCCTTTCATCCAGATCCATGGTAATGTGAATGCAGCCATATTCAAAGACATCGTTCTGCAGCATGTGTGTGCCAGCTATGAGGTCGTCTCCGAATCATTAGCCAATCTTTATGCAGGATAATGCACCATGTCACAGTACTAAACTAGTTCAGGAGGTGTCTGAAGCTGTGATGCATTGGCTGTGTTATGATTTTGTGGGGAAAATTTCAGGAAGAATGGAATAAAATTACATCAGAACAGTGTGAGAAATTGGTCAAATCCTGTGGATGGAGATGTGCTGAAGTCATTAAAAATAAATGAATGTACACATCTTATTAATATATTGATATGGATTGTAAAAATTTCTGGCAAAATTTTGATTTCTTAAATTTTATGTCATACATTCTCTAATTTTTTCCATCTTGTATTTTTCAAATAAACATTATTTCTGTTATAAATTTAGTTATAAATCACTTCCTACAAAATATATTTTAAATAATGGACATGCTTTAAAGTATATACAGTAAAAATCCCATTTGGGAAAATGAAGTAGAAATGTAAATATCTTTATTTTTTGTTTTTGTTCTCCAATTTTGGCCATTACTGTGTGTGCACGTACGCGTGAAAAATTATTGGGTTGGCAAGAAAGTAATTTCGTTTTTCACAAATAGATTTTTTTGAATGACTTTTGTCAGTGTTATGATTTTCTTCTTTTAACATTTGATAGCATTATGTTTAACTTATTTTAGAAGCAAATTGCATGTAATTTTGTTTACAGCTGTTAATTCAGTGTCAATTTTAATATGGAGTGCAAAAACGAACATTTTCATCATATTTTGCTTTTTTACTTTTGTAAAGGCAAGAAGGCTGCTGAGGCTCACAAAGAGATATGTGAAGTTTATGGAGTTGATTGTTTAACAGAACGTACATGGTCAGAAATGGTTTTAAAAATTCCATTCTCATTCAGAACATTTTTACTCAAAGATGACCAACATTCTGGTCGACCTACTGAAGTTGATGGTGACTGAGTCAAATCCATAATTGAATCGGATTGTCTTATAAACTGTGCGAGAGATTGCAGAGAGGTTAAATGTTTCACACACAACAATTGAAAATCACTTAAAATGTCTTGGACTTGCTAAGAAGCTTGATAATTGGGTTCCACATTGAAATAGATACACTTAACACAACAAATCAATATTTGTGATATGTATCTCAAACACAGTGAAATTGACCTTTTTTTGAAACAAATCATCACTGGTGATGAAAAGTGGATTGTCTACAATAAGATCAATGGAAAACGATCATGGTCCAAGCATAATGAACCAGCACAAACCACATCGAAAGCTGAATTGCATCGAAAAAGGTCATGCTGTCAATTTGGTGGGATTACAGAGGTGTTGTGTATTTTGAGCTGCTTCCAAGGAACCAAACAATCAATTCAGATGTTTACTGTCAACAGTTAATGAAACTGGAGGAAGCAATCAAAGAAAAACAATCAGAATTGACAAATCGTAAAGGATTCGAATTCCACTATGACAACAGTAGATCACACACATCTTTGCTAACTTGTGAAAAATTATTGGAGCTTGGTTGGGAAGTAATGTCACATCCATCATATAGCCCTGACCTTGCACCATCAGTTTACCATTTATTTCGAAGTTTGCAAAATTCTTTGAATGGTAAAACTTTCGATAATGATGATGACCTGAAATCACACTTGCTTCACTTTTTGGCTGATAAGGTCCAGAAGTTCTGAGCACGGAATCATGAAGTTACCAGAAAGATGGCAAAAGGTCATCGAACAAAATGGAAAATATAGAATTGATTCAAGTTTAATTTTGTATGAAAAAGAAAATGACTTTTATTTCACACTAAAGAAACCAAAATTACTTTCTTGCCAACCCAATAGATAGGTGTGTGTCTCCCTCTCCCATCACATCTTCACCCTCCTTTGCTCTTCTCTCTCTCTCTCTCTCTCTCTCTCCCCCACCCTCCTCTCCATCTGAGGTAGCCATGGTTCTTTTCTGTCCCTTAATACTACTCCTTCCAACAGTTAAAGTCTTGTCCTGCAAGTTACTTGGTGACCTCAATGCTGATAGTGCCATGTAAAAAGCTCCCAGTACACTCTACTAAGTAGTTGGTGTTAGAAAGGGCATCCGGTTGGAGACACCAAACCAAAACACACAATAGAGCTTGGTGCTGTTATTTGAGTTTCTAGTTCCTGTTAAACCATCTTAGCCATGCCAGCAATGAAAAGTGGGGGTCAAATAATGATGACGACATTGATGATAATGAGGAATATACAGGATATGGTGAATAAACAATCGTCAAAGTTGTGTGAAAAAGAAAATAACACTGAGATCTCATTTTAACAGATATATTTACCAAAATTACATAGAAATATCTTGAAATACTAAAGAGTAATTTATTCAATAAAATCGCCATTGGCTTCAACCACAGCCTCAAGATGACTTCAGAATCTCCTGCAACTCTTCTGGATGGTCTCCTTGTTTAAGTTGATGAATGCTGCTATAATCCTTGCCTTCAGTTCATTTTTGGTGTTACAAGGAGTGTTGTTGGTCTCTTGCTCAACTGTGCCATGCACATAATAATCAATTGAGTCGCATTGTGGGGAGTTAGGTGGTCAGATGTTAGGGATGATGTAGTTGCAGAAATTGTCTGACAGCAATGACTGGGTTCTCCTGCTTGTGTGGCTTGAGGCTGAGTCCTGTTGCCAGACATGGGGTGTCCAGCAGCCACCCTCTTGACCCAGGCACTTAATGTAGGCCTCCATATTGAGTTTGAGGCCATGTGGGAAGATGTATGTTATCATACATACATAACATCGCCATCATTACTGATCACTTCAAACACCATGATGTTGACTGGATGTTTGAATTTTATCACTCTTGGTACAAGTTTGTATTGGAGCTTCTGGCGTGAATGCCAAGCAGTACAGCATGCTGTTTCCAAATTTCTGGCTGAGTGAATTGCTTCATGGAGCTGTTTTTCTCACAGACAGTGCCCAACTGACCCTACTATACAGTGCAGTCAATGAAATCAAAAACAATGTGTATGCTTGAAATAAAAAATATAAAAGGTGCACAATTTACCCATTGCACCCTGTATTTCATACACACATCATCATTATCATTATTTAACATCCACTTTTCCATGTTAGCATGGGTCAGACAGAATTTGTTGAAACAGACTTTCTACAGCCTGATGCCCTTGTCACAAACTTTCACCTATTTCCAAACAAGGTAATCTTTCCCTGTAGCCAGACATGTTTTTTTTTTATTGAAACCCAGAAGCAAACAACATCGTTTCTATGGCAATGATGCTCATTTACAATCATCATGTCATGTCAAGACAAGGGTACACACAATCACACATTTATATGCACACACACACACACACACACACATGCCAGCATGGAAAATGGATTTTAAAGGATGATGATGATACATGAGTGAGTAAGTGAATAAACAGAAGTAATAAGGCACGTAAAAAGCACCATCCGTTCGTGGCCGTTGCCAGCCTCGCCTGGCCCCTGTGCCGGTGGCACGTAAAAAGCACCATCTGACCGTGGCCATTTGCCAGCCCCATCTGGCACCTGTGCAGGTGGCACATAAAAAACACCCACTACACTCACGGAGTGGTTGGCATTAGGAAGGGCATCTTGCTGTAGAAACACTGCCAGATCAGACTGGGCCTGATGCAGCCTTCTGGCTTCACAGACCTCAGTTGAACTGTCCAACCCTTGCTAGCATGGAAAGCGGACATTAAATGATGATGATGAATACTCAACACATTTGGATGGAATTACTTGTCTTTAATAGTATCTTGGCTTAACTTACATAAAGTTTCACAGACATGGGACATGTCCACCTTGTTAGATGTTTCCACATAACTTTATGAAAGGGGTTGCTGAATTAAACTGTTATTAAACATGTGTTTGTGTATATGTGTGTGTATGTGTGTGTGTGTGTGTATTAAAGTAGTAAAGTTAATGTCTGGTCATAGAGTGACCAGTGGTTTTGCATCCACAAAGGCCATAGCTTCATGGACCACTCATCAGACTTTCTGACGCTAAGAGGTGAAGAGTTAACCCTTTCGTTACTGTATTTCTGTTGAGATGCTCTGTGTTTCTTTCAATTAATTTTAAATATAACAAAGAATTTAGTAAAATAACTTCGTTATCATTCAGCTAGTGTTAGGAACATTAATTGTGAAAAAGGTTTGCTGGAAGATTTTGATTCAAAACTTATGAAAACAAGACATTTGTGCTACTGAGCCAGAGCCGGTTTCAGCCGGGTTAGTAACGAAAGGGTTAATCTTGTCTTTGGGCTAGAGTCTGATAAGTCATCCATGAAGCTACAGCTTGCATGGATGTGAAACCATTGGTCACTCTATGACCTGACATTAACTTTAATTACTTTAATACTTTATTGCTCTATACTTTAGAGTGTGCTTCTTATTTGGATATATAGTACATTGACACACACACACACACACACACACACACACACACACACGCACACATACACACACACACACACACACACACACACACACACACACACACACACACACACACACACATATATAATTTTAAATAGCATACACGTGAGTATTGCTCGTGGGTATAGAGTTTGAATAGTGTATTCACATTCAGCTCTAAATT
Organism: Octopus sinensis; assembly: GCF_006345805.1. Lineage (NCBI taxonomy): Eukaryota > Metazoa > Mollusca > Cephalopoda > Octopoda > Octopodidae > Octopus > Octopus sinensis. The sequence continues at coordinate 166,544,574 of NC_042999.1, read as the reverse complement.
TTGGAAGTGTTGGTTGGATATCTGTTACATGATGATGCTTGATTGTGTGCATATTCGGCCGTAGCACTTTAAATTTTATAAATTGGAAATGTTATACTGAAGAGAGAAGTAAGTAAAATTCAAATTACTTTAATCTCAAAACACGTATATAATTAATCCGGGTCGTGTTGATTCATTGTCTTTCTCTTTGCCTTTGTAAAAAAGTATGTTTACCGTCATGGAGATTCTTATAGTAGCAGGAAAGGAATTTTTAACTCCTATTTCTAATTTGGGTCTGTGGTGAAGCAGTTAGCTGAACCCTAATTATAATTATGTATATATATATATATATATAAATAAATATAAAAGGGAATTTTACCACTATGTGGAAACCCTTATGCTAGAAGAAGATCCGCTATGGTCTTAACCACTAAGAATTGTTCTTAGTGGTTAAGACCATAGTGGATCTTCTTCTAGCATAAGGGTTTCCACATAGTGGTAAAATTCCCTTTTATATTTATGTATGTAATACTATTTACTGAATCTCAGTTTTTTTATATGCTAGACCACTGGTGTTAAAATAGATGTTATCAAATTAGTATCCAATTTTCACCCTCATTTTAATTTTAAACTTTATATACATACATATATGCGACATGGAGAGATGGCTTATCTGGAAAAGCAGCTTGAGTTTAGACTACATGTCTAAACTCAAGGACAGAACTTTTCGGATCATGCCCACATGTGACAAAATTTTTGTTACGTTTTTGGTCCCCTCAAGACTACAGATAGAACTTGCTTTCTATATTATGTCCACACAAAAGTTTTTTATCTCTTTATACCTTTTATTTTTTTCATATATTTTTATATTTTTACACATAATAATATTTTCTGTACTCTTCCATCCTGCATTTTTCCTTGTGCCTATATAGATTCATTTGTATGCGTGTGTGAATATGTATGAGTGGGTGGGTATGTATGTATATAGATGTGTGCATGTGTGCGGGCATAAGAATACATATATATATATAGACGTTTTTACTTAGTATTTTTACAATTTTTTCGGATTTTTTGGGCATATGTATAATCTCTTTTTTTGTGTATGCGTGTGTGTGTATGCATATATAAACATGTGTGGGTATGTACATATGGGCGTGTGTGTGTATGTGTGCATAAGGGCATGTCCGTATATGAACGTGGTTTTACGCTTTGTATACTTCCTTATGTTTTTTTCTGTATTGTTACCTTTAATCATGATTTTTCTTGTGCTTGTGCGTATATAGACGTATGTATGAACCTTTACGGTACGCGCGTGTGTGTGTATAAGTTTATATATATATGCGTATACATTTGGCGAAAAATGCGAGTGAAGATGTGTATGTTTTGATAGTGACGTATACGTATGCATGTGGGTGCGCAAGCGCACATGTGAGCATATGAGTAGGCATGCTTATGTGTTTACTATGAACTTTTAACCTTAATTTATATAAGTAGCGAAATTATAACACAGTAATTTCCCTTTGTATAACGGTCTTTTTTCATAGCGTTTTTCCAGATAACCGAAGAGATGGTGGTGTGGATTTCCACCTCGGCATCCGAAACTCAGAGTTATATCTTGGCTATTGAATAATTGTCACATATTATTTTACAGATAAATTTCCTCTATTTACATAATATTGAGGTCTCTTTCTTTCTTTTGTTATCTTACCATTTTTACCAATATATATATATATATTATATATATACATATATACATATATACATACATACAACATAGGCGCAGGAGTGGCTGTGTGGTAAGTAGCTTGCTAACCAACCACATGGTTCCGGGTTCAGTCCCACTGCGTGGCATCTTGGGCAAGTGTCTTCTGCTATAGCCCCGGGCCGACCAATGCCTTGTGAGTGGATTTGGTAGACGGAAACTGAAAGAAGCCTGTCGTATATATGTATATATATATATATATATATATATATATATGTGTGTGTGTATGTGTGTGTGTTTGTCCCCCTAGCATTGCTTGACAACCGATGCTGGTGTGTTTACGTCCCCGTCACTTAGCGGTTCGGCAAAAGAGACCGATGGAATAAGTACTGGGCTTACAAAGAATAAGTCCCGGGGTCAATTTGCTCGACTAAAGGCGGTGCTCCAGCATGGCTGCAATCAAATGACTGAAACAAGAAAAAGAGTAAAAAGAGTATACATACATATACACACACTCATACAAATATATAAATACATATATTTTTTGTTTCCTATTTCAGAATAGTATTGAATTCATGAAGCATGCTAAACGACGACGTTTAACAACTGAAGATATTAATGACGCTCTTCGAACAAGTGATATGCAGGTAAATGTTAACTTTTACATTAACCCTTCAGCATTTAAACCAGCCATACCTGGCTCAAGTATTCCATCTCTTTTATGTTCAAACTAGCCAGATCCAGACTCTCACACCAAACCTACAATATCTTTCTAAAAATAAACAGTCAACAGTCACAACATTGGAATCTCAAAGTTTCAAGATAATCCAGGATTAATTTAAAGCAATGTGAATGAATAAGCATTATGTTTGGCAGAAATCTATTTAAACTGGCCATATCTGGCCAAAATATTCTACCTGTTTTATGTTCATAATGGCCAGATCCAGCCTTTCACACCCACCCTATAATATCATTGAAAGAATAAACAGTTACATCATCAAAATCTCAAAGCTACATGATAATGCAAGATTGATTCAGAATGATGTGAACAAATAAGCATTATATTTGACAGAAGTTAAGGAGGTTAAAGAGTTGAATGTGTGGTTGCTGAATTCTGATTTTGAAAGTGCAGCAAAAAATGCCACATCATCATCATCATCATCATTTAGCGTCCGTTTTCCATGCTAGCATGGGTTGGACGGTTCAACTGGGGTCTGTGAAGCTGGAAGGCTTCATCAGGCCCAGTCAGATCTGGCAATGTTTCTACGGCTGGATGCCCTTCCTAACGCCAACCACTCCGTGAGTGTAGTGGGTGCTTTTTACATGCCACCCGCACAGGTGCCAGACGGAGCTGGCAAACGGCCACGAACGGATGGTGCTTTTACGTGTCACCGGCACGGGGGCCAGGCGAGGCTGGCAACGGACACGAACGGATGGTGCTTTTACGTGCCACCAACACGGGGGCCAGACAGGGCTGGCAAACGGCCACCAAACGGATGGTGCTTTTACGTGTCACCGGCACGGGGGCCAGGCGAGGCTGGCAACGGACATGAACGGATGGTGCTTTTACGTGCCACCGACACGGGGGCCAGACAGAGCTGGCAAACGGCCACGAACGGATGGTGCTTTTACGTGTCACTGGCACAGGGGCCACGTTAAAATAAATTACTGCTTCATTTCTGATCATTTTACTAACACAAGAGTGTTTAACCCTTTAGTGTTCAGATTACTCTGTTAAATGTAATGCATTTTCACTCAAATTATTTTGAATTAATCATGCATTATCTTATAGCTTTGAGGTTTCAATGATGTGATTGTTTATTTTTAGAAAGTCACTGTAGGTTAGGTGTGAGAGGCTAGATATGGCTAGTTCAAATATAAAACATGTAGAATATATTGGGCCGGATGTGGCCAGTTTAAACACTAAAGGGTTAAGGGCAACATTCAGTAATTATGTGTTGCATATGTAAAATAAACTTGTTAACCCTTTCGTTACTGCATTTATTTTGAGATATTCCGTGTTTCTTTCAATTACTTTGAATATAACAAAAAATTTAGTAAAATGACTTAGTTATCATTAAGCTAGTGTTAGGAACATAAATTGTGACTAAGGCTTAGTGGAAGATTTGAATTCCAAACTTATGAAAACAAGACATTTGTACTCAGAGCCAGAGCCAGTTTCAGCCGGGTTGGTAACGAAAGGGTTAGGGTTAGACAAGCTAATAAGGTGTGGTTCAAATCACATTTTTATAGTTTAACCGGTCATAAGGTATCTTTTGAAATTTTAGAATTTTTATTGCAATTTATTTCACAGTCTTGCCTTTCAAAGTATTGAAGGTACATTTTACTTCTTCCTTGTTGTAGTTATTCTCTCAACAGAGATTTTGAAGGTCATATCTAATACTGGAAAATAAAATTATAATATTCAAAAGATAAGCATATTCTAAATCAAATTCAGATTATATTTAATTTCTTCTTCAAATTAATTGTTACCTGATATTTTTTTACACTCCCCTCCCCATGCACTTTCTCTTATCCAGTGGCATATCAAAGGTTCTTAGTGTACAGAGACAAAGATACTTAATGTACCTCCGCCTTAATAAGCATGATAGGCTAGAAGAAATGTTGTGGTCCTGCACACCTGCATGCAATGGTAGAACGGATGGGGAGAGTCTAAGGTGACTGTCCCTCTTCACCCACCTCTTGCTACTCTCTACTATACACTGTTAATATCTTATTTTTTCAAACTGCAAGCTATATATCATTTGTTCTTGTTAACTAAATCTTGTGAGGTGATTTTGAAGCAATCTTCACATTACTATCCTTTTCACATATTGTTTGGATATATACTCACAATGTAGATCCATATCAAAACAGCTTTAGTATTCCAAATGTTCATAAACCTGGTCAATTTTAATTCTATGAACAAGCTCTTCTTTTAATGTCTCTTCATTAAGTTTAATTAATGTTTATACATGACTTCTAGTGTTAGATTGTGTATTGTAAACGTTTTGTTATTGTGGAAGTAAAATTTAATTAACTTTTTTTTTTTTTTTTTCCAGCCCATTTTGGGACATGGCTCTCTTGAACCTGTTATTTTTAAACAAGTGAAAGATGCGGAAATTCATTTTGTTGAAGACTTAGATCTAAATGTTACCAATATAGCATTTAATAATTATAAACCTAAAGAAACTGGAGAGCTTGGTATCAAAAGTAAGTAATTTCAAAAGGGAAAAATTTAATGTCCTTTTGTTTCAACTTATTGTTTGGCAGGTCACTTTTGCCCGTCTTTTTTTTTCTCATTCATAATTCTACTATAACATCTAAAAAATTATATCCTTGGTAATTTCTTTTGTAACAATAAAAAAAATAAACAAAGGAAAATTGGGGAAGCTGCTAAAGATGCAGCATAAGTTGAAAATGTTTTGTTACTCTACAAACTTGTTTTACTTGTATGTCAGTACCTTTCATCAACTAGTTGGAACTAAAATATTTGTAATGAAAAATTATAGAAAGATAAATTTTATAGGCGCAGGAGTGGCTGTGTGGTAAGTAGCTTGCTAACCAACCACATGGTTGCGGGTTCAGTCCCACTGCGTGGCATCTTGGGCAAGTGTCTTCTCCTATAGCCCCGGGCCGACCAATGCCTTGTGAGTGGATTTGGTAGACGGAAACTGAAAGAAGCCTGTCGTATATATGTATATATATGTATATATGTGTTTGTGTGTCTGTGTTTGTCCCCCTAGCATTGCTTGACAACCGATACTGGTGTGTTTATGTCCCCGCCACTTAGTGGTTCGGCAAAAGAGACCGATAGAATAAGTACTGGGCTTACAAAGAATAAGTTCCGGGGTCGATTTGATCGACTAAAGGCGGTGCTCCAGCATGGCTGCAGTCAAATGACTGAAACAAGTAAAAGAGTAAAAGGGAGAAAAGAGAGACAATTAAAGATGTTAATTAAGTTTAGATGGATGACATCTGTAATGAAACATGTAATATGATATGGAATTATTATATGAGTATTCAAAAACGAATTTAAAATAGACCTCATGTTTGCTTTAACATCCAGCTTCATGATAACTACTTGATAAACAGTTATACTTCGATTTTCCATCCTCAAGATAACTTTCATTTAAGAGTGGCTGTGTGGTAAGTAGCTTGTCTACCAACCACATGGTTCGGGGTTCAGTTCCACTGCGTGGCACCCTGGGCAAGTGTCTTCTACTATAGCCCCGGGCCGACCAAAGCCTTGTGAGTGGATTTGGTTGATGGAAACTGAAAGAAGCCCGTTGTATATATGTATATATATATATGCGTGTGTGTGTTTTTGTGTCTGTGTTTGTCCCCCTAGCATTGCTTGACAACCGATGCTGGTGTGATTATTTGTCCCCGTTACTTAGCAGTTCGGCAAAAGAGACCGATAGAATAAGTACTGGGCTTACAAAAGAATAAGTCCCGGGGTTGAGTTGTCGATTAAAAGGCGGTGCTCCAGCATGGCCGCAGTCAAATGACTGAAACAAGTAAAAGAGAGTAAAAGAGATATATAGTCTAAGAAGTGAGCAGGAAGTTGATATGGAATGAGCTAAGAAAATGCATTGGTGTATAAAAGTTATATAATTCATTTAGATTCAAAAGTATATATATGTGTGTATATATATATATATATTATATACATACTGTGCTAGTACTGTGTAAAAAGCACTGAGTCCACTCTGCAGAGTGGTTGGTGTTAGAAAGGGCATCCAGCTGTAGAAACCCTGTCAAAACAAACAGTAGCATAGCGTAGTTTTCTACCTGACTGGCTCCTCTCAACTGTCCTACTCATGCATGTATAGAAGATGGACGTTAAACGATGATGATGATGATATATACAGGGTGTGGTGAATAAATTGGTGTCTTAATTATGCAGAAATGAAAATAACACTGACATCTCATTTTAACAGATATATCTACCAAAATTACATAAAAATGTCTTTTTTGGTCTATCGTTCAACTGCGACCCACACATAATAATCAAGGGGGTTGCAGTCTGGGGTGTTGGGTGACCAGATGTTTGCAATGATGTGGTTCGCAGAAAGTGTCTGACAGCCATGACTGGGTTCTCCTGGTTGTGTGGCTTGAGGCTGAGTCCTGTTGCCAGACATAGGGTTGTCCAGCAGTCACCCTTTTGACCCTGGGCAGCACTACCTCCTTCAGGCACTTGATGTAGGCCTCAATGTTGAGTTTGAGGGCCTGTGGGAAGATGAATGGAGACATAACATTGCCATCATTACTGAGCACTTCAAACACCATGATGTTGACTGGATGTTTAATTTTTATCATTCTTGGTACATGTTTTGGGGACATGGCACGCCAACTGTTCCATGTGTTCACCATCTAATCTTGGCAGAAATTTTTCTTGTCTGAGAACAACCAAAGCATGTTTGGTTGGAGAAGATGCTTGAGAGTGTTCAAAAGCTTTGTAGCGTGAACTTTCCTCTTGTTCTTGATGTCAATTGGCCCTTTCTCATCTTGTATGAGGAATACCAAATGTCTTCAAGTACTACCTGCCTGATAAGAAACTCAGACATTCCCATGTCCCTGGTGGTGGACCTGATTGACTTGGGGGGGATCATTGTCAATCATGGCCTGGATCTCACCAGCAAATTCAGTAGCTCTTTTCTTATCAGAATGATGAGAATGTTTCGAGCTGCCGTACCATCACCATTAGACTCATCCAACTCTTTCTGAATCCTCTGCACTCTCCTCAGATTGACACCCAAACACTCTGAAATGTTTGTATTAGAGCTGCTGGCACAAATGCCAAGCAGTGCAGCATGTCGTTCCCAAATTTCTGGCAGAGTGAATTGCAACATCATGCTGCTTCTCTCACAGATGGTGCCCAACTGACCCTACTATACTGTGTAGCTGACAAAATCAAAAACAAATGATGCGCATGTGCAAAATAAAAAATATAAAATGGCGACAATTTACCCATCGCACCCTATATATATATATATATATATATATATATATATTCACATATATACATGTAGATTGCTTAATATTGAACAAATGAGAAAGTGTGCTCAATACATGTTGTGGTGTGATATGGTTTTTCTATATCTTTGCCTGAAGATTGCAGCGGTTTGAACCTTGAGTCTCAAGATAAGTTCTCAATTTTCATTTTTCATGAAAATCTATACATATCTGTCATTATTGTTTGTGTATATATATCATCATCATCATCATCATCATTTAGCGTCCGCTTTCCATGCTAGCATGGGTTGGACGGTTCCACTGGGGTCTGTGAAGCCGGAAGGCCGCATCAGGCCCAGTCTGATCTGGCAGTGTTTCTACGGCTGGATGCCCTTCCTAACGCCAACGACTCCATGAGTGTAGTAGGTGCTTTTTACGTGCCACCCGCACAGGTGCCAGGCGAGGCTGGCAACGGCCATGGTTGGATTGGTGCAATTTACATGCCACCGGCACAGAAGCCAGTCGAGGCGGCGCTGGCATTGGCCACAAGTCGGATAGTGCTTTTTACGTACCACCAGTCCAGGGGCCCTGGCATCTGCCGGGTGCCAGTCATAGGATTGGTTCAATTTCGTGTGATTTGTGAAAAACATCTTATGTATAACAGGATGGAAATTTTTTTGTTTTTTTGACAAGAAATAATGATTGAAAATATAAATATGTTAAAAATGCACAAATTATGTCCTGCAAAGCATCTTAATATTCAAATATTATTTTGTAGGTTTTTGGTATGCAATTGAAGGTGTATCTAAAATCAACACTACCACTTCAAATGCTGCAGGTGAGAACTGGAAAACCCCTTCATTTGGTCAAAGTAGGTTGCTGTTTTCTTACTATGATTCAAATGGGTTTTCATATTTTCCCCTCAGAATATACACACATTTATACACAATTATTTACATAATTCATTATAACATCTCTTTACCTAAAAGTATTTGTAAGGGATGGGGTCATGGGAACAAGTGATATATGTACTTGTGTACTTCTTTCATGGTCATTAGTGGTGTAAAACAAAACAGTAACATTTAAAAGATCTGTGAAACACTAATAAAGTTTCAACATTTTGAAATTGATTGGCTTCTGTTTGTACTATAGTATACAAGACAAGAGAGTAGTGTTTTAAGTCATTGATTGAGTAATATACATGACTAATGTGAAGAAGGGAGTTGAAAAATATTAAGAATAATGTTTCAAATTTTAGCACAAACAGCAATTTTAGGAGGGTATTAGTCAACTACATTGACCCCAGTGCTTAACTAGTTTTTTTTTTATTTTATCGACCCTGAAAAGATGAAAGGCAAAATTAACCTCAGCAGGATTTCAACTCCAGAAGAAATATCACAAAGCATTTTTCTCAACGGTCTAACGATTCTGCCAGTTTACTGCACTAAATATAATTGTTTCTGATTTATGCTTAATGCCAGCAATTTTGAAGAGAGGAGAGTTAGTCAGTACTATCAATCCTGGTACTTGACTGGTATCTTATTTTGTCAGCCTTAGAGACTGAAAGGCAAAGTTGATCTAGGTGGAATTTGAACTCAGAACATAAAAAAGGCAGAACAAATGTTGTATGGCATTTTCCCTATAACAATAGTGGCAACAACAACAACAATAACACTCCTCTCTGCCATAGATATAAGGCCTGAAATTTTCAGGGAGGGAGTCTAGTTAATTACATCAACCCCAAAGGGATGACAGGCAAAGTCAACCTTGGTGGAATTTGAACTCAGAAGATAGAGACAGACGAAATGCTGCTAAGCATTTTGCCAGGTGTGCTAATGATTCTGCCAGCTTGCTGCCTTAACAACAACAACAATTATAATCCTTTCTACTAAAGGCCCAAGGCCTCGAATTTGTAGGGCAGGGACTAATTGATTACATTGACCCCAGTGTTTCACTGTTACTTAATTTATCAATCTTGAAAGGATGAATGGCAAAGTCGGCCTTGGCAGAATTTGAACTTAGAATGTAGCGACAGGCAAAATACCGATAAGCATTTCGCCCAGTGTGCTAATGACTCTACCAGCTTGCCACCTTAACAACAACAACAACAATAATAACAACAGTAATTTCTTGTATTAGTTCAAGGTCATAAATTTTGAAGTGCAGATGTGTTTCAGGTTGACTGGCCTGACATCTGTACTCACCAAGTATTTATTTTAATCAATCCTGGAGAGTGAAAAGAAAATATATCCTAAGCAGAATTTGAACTCTGAACATTGAGATATAAGATTATTTTAAGGCATTTAACTTGACACTCATATTATTCTAAACCAAATATTGTTTCCTAAGTTCTAAATATATGAAACCTTCATTCTTAATTCAGTAATCTTAATTTTTAATTTCAAGACCTTCACATTAAGACATTAACTAAACAAATTACTGTCTCTCTTGTAATTAATTGTCTGCAGACTTTATTTGCTATCAAAAATGTATATAATCTTGTTATTCTATTTCATTTCTACAATCTTCATTAATTAATATTCATTAATTAATCTTCATTAATTAATATAATGACATCTGAAAATAATTTTGTATATTGATAAATCTATAAAATATATGTTGTAGTCATTTAGTCTCAGATGAACTTTAACTCTTCACCTGTCTAAAGCATTTTCAAAAGTTTGTTCTGAATGTCTATACTGGTTTTCAGACTTTTAGTTAGTCCTTGTTTTATACATTCTGAGTAATAGAAAGCTTTCCTTTCATAAGTCTCAAATTACTCTGGTGGTTGAAAAGATTAGGAATGTGTATCATATATGAGACATGGATACCAGGGAAATATGTCCTGTGTACCACATGTGATACACAGGACAAGCAAAAGATTAATCATATAGATCTATAATCAAAAGAATTCCACTTACAATCATCCCCTCTCTCTCTCTCTCTCTCTCTCTCTTGCTGAACAATATATTCAGTTTGTCTTTACCCTTTTTTAAGATGGTGAGGTGTGATATAAGAGAGATTTGATTGTCATTTTTTTCACTCTCACAAATTGATTTCACTTGCTAAAACTTTTGATTGGCTATCTTAGAAAAGCGCAATTTACCTTGTCAATGCTAGGAGTGTATGTTTGTTTGTATACACACAGTATCTTATGCAGTATCTTCTATAAAGCTCAAAATCAACCCAAACCTTGTGAGTGAAATTAAGTTGATCAAAACTGTGTTTAAGCTAATCAAATGACGGTAGTTGTAATTCAGAGGCTCAGTCTTGTCATATACATCGTCTAAGTGTGTCTGAGTACTTGTGTTAAAAGCACCGGTGTCTGGAATACTCGGCCACTCACACTGATACAATGTGCTTTGATGGAACACCTAAGTTACTCATTGTCAAAACTAACATGTGATGCATCTATACAGCCACACCATGCACAAATAAATGCATGCATGCACGCACAAGTGCAGTGAGTAATCTTTCTCTATTGGTTAAAAATAGAAAATTCCCAGCTTCTCATTTTTGTAACATAATTCTGTTGAATTGCTTTTGTCAGCTTTATCAGAGCAGATCTCTGACAGAAATATGCAAACATATCCTGTATACCATATATGCTTTGTTTTTGTTAAGTTTGAGATTGTAATGGTTTTATATATATATACATCCCATTTGTTTTGCTTCGGTCATTTATTTCTTTTTATCCTAATTTTTTAATGAATTGAAGTTTTACAGCGACAGCATTGGAAGCCTGAGGAAACGGTCTCAGTTCATGACAGCTGTACTTATTAGGATTTATTAATGTTTGTAATCCTACAGGGGTGGAGTGGGGCCAAGAAGTAATTAAGGTTGAGCTGTTTTGTTTTTGTTTTGGTCAGCATGAATGAGTTTTCTCCAGAATATGCTGCAGTATGAATTAACCCTTTATCTGTCCAAAGCATTTTCATAAGTTTGTCCTGAATGTCCATGCTTGTTCTCAAGCTTTTAGTTTGCCCATTTCATACGTTCTAAGCATTATAACGTTTCCCCTTTCTAAATCGCAGATTACTTTGATGGTTGTAAAAAATTTGGAATGTGTATCATATATAATGCATGGATGGCAGGGAAATATGGCCTGTGTCTCACATGTGATACTCAGGACAGGCGAAGGGTTAATTCTGCTGTTATGTTTTGTGGATATCAAGTGTAGTGACCAGTCATGTAATCATAATGTCTCTGTGGCTGTGAGTTGAGACAAGACTACAGCCATAAATTATTTACTTTCTTTCAGCTGATGTTGTCAAGAGAACGGATAGGAACTTCGTGTTTCATAAGTATTCAAGGTATCCAACAGGGATTCAGCATTTCAGAATGTGTAACTTGCATTAGTTTAATGAATATAGCAGTGTCTGTAACACGGTGAGGATATCGTAGACACATTTCATTATATTTGCTGCATTTTTGTTGTTGGTGGGGAATTGTGAACATCACTTTGACCTTTGACAAAATTTTATATGTTACTACCTCCGCAGCCACCTGCAGAGGCCATATTGGACTACTTGAGCAGACCGAGTACGCACGGTCTCGGTGGCCCAAGCCGTCCAAAAATTCACTCACAGTCCCTCCCTCGTGGTAAAGGAGGATAAACTCCTCCTCCTCACGGGAAGGGACCTCAAACTGCTCTGTCAGTGGAACACTTCCCACTGACGGAGCCTTATCCGCTGGTGGCACACATCCCACTTGCGGTTCTGTCGGCGGCCCAGAAACATCCGCCGACCGTCCTCTGCGCCTCTTTTTCCTTTTTCTTTTTGAGGCCGCGGGAGCAGGGAGCTGCATTGGCAGACGCAGGGGGTCGCTACCCTCCTCTGCTGTCTGTACATTCTTTGGTGAGCAACCATTGTTGCTCACCTTTCTTTTTCTTTTCGTGGAGGCAACTTCCTCCACGACTTCCACTGTCTCGCCCTCCAATGAGAGGCCGGCAAGCACTTTTTCTTTTTTATGCTCCAGGGCCTTACCACGGCCCTTGGGGCAGTTCTTCCTGATATGGTCAGGTTCCAGGCACAGGTGATACTTGGGGGGGGGGCGTCCCTCAAGTATCACCGGGTACCTGTACCCGGCCATTTTTAGGAAGTCTGGGAATATCATATCTCCCACAGCCACCGGGGTCCACAGGGTCAAGGTTGCCTTTGACCCCTCCCAGTTGACTGCAGGAGCAATATCCACACTCAATAGACTGGGCCCGCTATCCCCCAAGCCTCGCCGGATGGTATCTTTGATCCATCCTGCCTCCGTGCCCAGGAGCAGCCCGCACACCCAGGCTCTTCCTATCTTCCTCCCACAATAAGTGGGGAGGAACAAAATCTTGTTCCCCTCAAGGGGCTTGCTGGCAAATGTACCACCTTCTCGGGGATACCAAACAGCAACCAGACAGTTGCAAATTTGGTCCCCCAAGCAATGAATTTTACCATTGGCAGATATTCTGCCAACTCTTTTCGTATAGTTTCTCTATTAAATTGAACGATGGCACCGAGTCACCTAGAATAGGTCCTCAGCACCACCGTTCTATTATTAAAGTCTTTTAAGCACTTCTTGGGCGGGACAACCTCCCACTCCAAGGCAGTGGCTTCATTCTATTTTGCCATGTGTAAAAAGTTCACAAAAGTTCAAAGAAAAACAAAAACAGTCTAAAAAAAGTTCAAAAACAAAAAAACAGTTGAAGCAAAAAATAAAATAAAAGAAGCACAGTTCAGAAAAAATAGAAAAAAAACAGTTCTACACAGCAAAAACGACAATCCTGGCCAACTGGAACTTCGCGACAGGAACTTTTAAATGGTAAAAAACCACGAATATGGGCCACAGCTGACAGCAACAGCAACTGGAACAAAATTTCAAGTCTTTGGGTGGATACGCCCCCAACACTTCATTTTTTTTTTTCTTTTTTGCTACACAAGCAAAAATAACACAATAGCTGCCGAGAGCAGGTGAAATTGTCCCAGAGCTGGGCACAATTTACTGAAAAAAATAATTCACACACAATAAATTATGCCCAGCTCAAAACAAACAAAATCACTTACTTTGACGGACTTCCTTTGGTCTTAATTTTCTTCTTTTTAGGACGCAGCTCAAAGCTCACGTCCTCACTGTTCAATGTCAAAGTCAACACGCATGTGTGGAAGCAAGCTTCTTACCACATAGCCACGCCTGCACCTATGTATATAGAAACTCAAAATCAAATTCTGCGAGTTCCCAAATTGCTTTTCTTGCCATGGTGTGTGGCTTCAGTATGTAACCGTTTTCTCTTGAGCTTAGTTGTAACCAGTTATACCTTTCAATTTTCCAGAATTGGTTTGTATCAGTTGGTAATAATATTGACAGTTATTGAAAGTTAAATGTAGGTGGTAACAGTTCACCTAGTTTTAGTCATTTCTCTCGGTGTTGTTGACATATTTAACAGCATCCCTTTATAGACTATGGAGTGTGTAAAGAAAAGTGAAAAAACAGAGGAAGTGATGCCCTGCCATGGCCACCCACAATCAGGTGTCTGAAACCAATAAAGAATTAAATTTTTGTTGTATATTTTTTCCATTTTACACTCCTGCCATGAGTATTCTTTCAACATTGGTCAGCTCAGACAAATAATATGTCTAAGCTTAGTTCACAACACACCAGCTGTGTCAAATTATTATTTTTTAAAAATTTCTTTAAAGGCAAACCTGTGATCGTAAAAAAGGAGAAAAAAGAATTATCTGAGAATATGCTACAATACTACGATTTCATGGTAAAAGCTATCCTTGGGGCAGATGAAGAAGCCATGAAGGTAACTAACCTGCTATAAAATATTTTATGAATTTTAAGAAATATGGTCTATTTTGAAACCATACTATCTGTCTCTACCTGTGAGTTGTTTTTATTTCTAGATTGTCTTTTTGACTTTTTTAATGAAGTTTCAGTTTCACTTCCTTTTCAATAAGTAAATGTGTGTGTGAGTTTATATATATTTTCATTCAAAGCTTATTTATTGTTTGAAATAAGTTTCCTTGTTACATTTAAAAAAAAAAAAAATTATTCTTTTTTCTTTTTTTTTTCCAGTTTGCCTTGTCAGATTTGAAAACAAACTCAAAAATAGTCCCTTTGTTACCATATTTTGTAAATTTGTATCAAATGGGGTTTGTATATTTTGATTTATTTTACTTTTAAAAAAAAATTTTTGAGTATTTCAATTATTGTTCACTTGTAAAGCAATTATTTTCTTTTTTTAATATATATTAGAATGGAGACTTCCTTGAAAATATTAGTTAGATATTCTATGGTGAATAGTATATTGCTTGAAGGGTTGATAAATTAGTAGTTACTCAGAATTTATGGATAAATACTAACCTTTAAAAAACAGTTTTGTTCATAGTAATTAGAAAAAATAAGTCCTCATAACTAGTCAGATGTTTAAACATTGGAGAATTATAAGGATAAGAAGAAAAATAACTGAAGGACATGGATTTGCAATTTAGGGTAAAGAGATCAATTAAATTAGTTGACTCCCAATCAGTGGGTTATCCGATAGTTTTGTGCCTTCAAAGATGTGCCATATAGAAGGTCCCTGCTTTGACTTGAATTACCTTATTTGGGCTTCCAGTTTAAAACCACAGTGTAATCATATCACTGTATAAAAAGCTTGAGAGAACGGAATATCCAAATAAACGTTTACCATCCAGTCAGTATTGGCTGGCTCGTAACAGTCACTGATAGCAAGCATTACAGAAAAGATATGGAAGCTTCTAGCCAAATTATATTTTGAAGGTTTGAGAAAGTTTTAGCCAACATTTTAAAATGTTGGTGATTTGAGCCAACTGAAATTCTTTCTAGAACCTTGTAACTTTGTTTCTTGAGATGTTCTTTCATCTCCTAGTTGTCCTTACATAACGTAGGCTGGAAATAGATTTTTTTGAATAAGGTAAATTGCCCTGGGCTTTAATATTGGCATACAACCATCTTTCTAATCATTTGTTTAATTATCTATTATAATGATATTGGACGCGTGTAACAGAACAGATTTAACTAGAACATTCTCTTTATCTTCCATATTGTAAAGCTGTATCATACAGAAATGTTTTTTAACATAGTACACGCTGTAAAGTGGTTGGCATTAGGAAGGGCATCCAACTGTAGAAACCATGCCGATGTAGAAGGTGGAGTAGTTTTTGGACCCTTAAGATCCTGTCAGGCCGTCCAGCCTATGTCAGCATGAGTAAGGACGTTAAATGATGATGACACTTTGTACACATGTAACAAACATTCTGTTTAATATAATAAGTATATGGAAATACGTCATTATTGTCTATGAACACAATCCTTTTACTTAATTATCAGTGACATTATAGTGATTAATCTACAGTCTAATTCATTACTAGGATGGCAAAATAGACATATTTAAGGAATGAATGAGACAAACTACTCTATGTGGTGAAAGTTCTAGAAATTTGAGATTCACTTCATACATATTACAGTCATTAATGTTAATGGGTATTTTTTTTTGCAGTGTAGATCTCATCATCTATCAACATCATCGTCATCGTCATTTTTATCTCCGGTTTTCCATGTTGACGTGGATTAGATGGGAATGTGCGACTTTGTTTTATTTCACACAAGACAAAAAAAAACAATCATTTGGAATGTTAAAATTCTTGAACACTTTAAAATACTTTAGGCACTGTGATAGAAAACTTTCAACCTTTCGGTTTTAATCTGGAGGCTTAGCGACAAAAGGACCAACTACAACATTAAATGGAAAAACCATTAACATCCTCAGAAATATTATATCTTAATGTAACTTCGGTTATCTCCCTTGTGCTTTTCATTTTGTCTTCTTTAACCCTTTCGTTACTGTATTTATTTTGAGATGCTTTCTTTCAATTATTTTAAATATAACAAAGAATTTAGTAAAATAGCTTAGTTATCATTAATCTAGTGTTAGGAACGTAAATTGTGACTAAGGCTTGGTGGAATATTTTAATTCAAAACTTATGAAAACAAGACATTTTACCACAGAGCCAGGTTAGTATCAAAAGGGTTAACGTCGTACCTTGTTTAAATGTCATCTGCTCAAAAAAGCAACTGACAAATGATTTTGTTCTTAGCTTGAAAAATGGCGAAATAAATTAATGTTTCAAACCATGGTTTGCTCTATTTAACAAAAATTGTGGTTTTTATTATAACATTATGTTAATGAAATAGATATTTAACATGTGAAAAAATTAAACAAAGCAAAAAAACAAAATAAACTATGAATAAATGTGTGGTGTCGTATTTAGATTGTAAAGAAATGTTCATTGTTACATATGTAAAAATAAGATTTATGACTAGTTATAAGGGTTTATTTCACCCCCTATGATTGATTGATTGATTGATTCTAGTTTCAGCTCATGAGCTGTGGCCATGCTGGGGCACCGCCATGCCAGTGTAAAATAAGACTTAGCTAATCTTTTCAATCCTCTGGAATAAATTAATGTCCCTTTGTTCAGTTTCTTCTGATAGGAAGAAAAAACTGAAGAAAACTTCCAAATATGTCATTTCATGTATTTCTAGGTAAAAACTGTCAGTCATGATATATCTCAACTAACGCGGCTATTGCACACCGTAAAGGCCTTAACAAACAATTCCAACCTATATCTGGAACCCGAGCCTTATGTAAGTATACTCTTTTATGATGTTGAAATCTTGTAAAAGTGTTTACAATCTTTGATTTTTTTTTTTTTGTTTCCAGAAAATTCTTTACTTCTGACTTAAACGATTTCCATTATTATTGAAAAACTAAATTCTCTTCATTTCAGCTTGGCCTTTTAGTACAAAGTGTGATGTATTGTGGCCTTGAACCTTTAGCAGCTTCTATCAATCCTTTAAATGACCACTGGGTCCTGAGAGATTATGCAGCACGTCTTCTTGGATTCATTGTGAAGTAAGTTAGCTTTTTACTTTGGAAGTGAAATTTCATAAACTTTGCATAATAAAAATTCCTAAAATAGTTACAAGGCCATACATTTTCTGGATGGGATCAGTTGATTAAACTGTACCTAATTGGTATTTATTTTGTTGGCTCTAGAGGAATGAAAAGCAAAGCTGATTTCAACAAATAGAACTGAGAATCTAAAGCTAAATTTTGCTAGGTATTTTTTCAGTTGATCTACTAATTACACTAACATGATTTTAGTCCTTGGGTAGCAACTGTTATTTCCTATTTGCTTACTTCTAGAAAGTATGAAAAATGGTTAATTTTCCTTTAAACTTTGCTTTTGTTACATTTATCCAAACTCCATGACTATGATGCTCCCGCACTACTTCTGCTCGTGATCAGAGATGCACATATTGTCAGCCACTAAGAGAAATGCTCAAGTGATTACAGTCAAGCAACTGACAAGCAAATCCGTGGTATTGAGCAGAATATTTGCTATAACAATATTTCTGCTTCAGCAACTCAGCACTGAATCTATCTGAGATGTAATGGAAAATAGGTCAGTTTCAAAACATGAATGTACAGGTCATAAAAACAATGTTTGAAGGGAACGGTAGTCATTTCCTTTGATTTCTAAATAGAAGTGAATAGGAAATAACACTTACTGACCAAAGACAAAAAAAAAAATAGATAAAAATCTTGTTATACAGTGTTATACCATTTGCCACCTTTCTGCAATAATAATAGTTTTTAAGCTATGCACAAGGATACAAATTTTGAGCATGGATATTTTTCATTAAACTGGATATATCTGGCCCAAATATTCTACCTGTTTTATGCCTAAACTGACCAGACCAAGCTTCTCACTTAACCTGCAAAAGCCATTCAAAAAATAATCAATTGCATCTTCAAAATGTCATAGCTACAAGATAATACAGGATTAGTTTTTATTAAATGTGAGTATATAAGTATTATCATAACATAATTGCCAACCAAATGTGGCGTCCTATACAGGACAGTGCTACTGGCGTTTATAGCCCCGGGAAGACATCTCTTCCAGTTGGCTAACGACACATTCTGTGTCTGATTAGTATTTGCGAGGTCATTGCACCCATCCTTAGCCTTATGCGATACTCACATACTCAAGTTCCTGGGTGGATACCCATCCTCAGTGTGTGTTAATCACCAGCTAGTGATGATAACTCACTCCACTCGCAAAATACTATATGCTTTTTCCAGTGATGAACCATCGCTGATCTCGGAAAAGGAGTAATATAAGTTATATTAAATCTCTGAACGAGATGTAAACAGTAGCAATACGGAATCGTAACATATAATTGTCAAGCGAGTGTGGCGTTTATAGCCCCAGAAAGACATGTCTTCCAGCTGGCTAACGACACACATTCTGTGTCCGATTAGTATTTGCGAGGGGAGGTCATTTCTCCCATCCCTAGCCTTACGTGATATAGTATATAAGTATTATATTTAACAAAGTAATCTGAATGCTTAAGGGTTTTAAACCAACACTACTAATGGACTGGTACCTTTTTTTATTGACAATGGAAGGCTCACAGGCAACATCAACTGTGGCAGGATTTGAAATTCTTGATAATTAATTATATAATACAGTTCTATATTATAATTAATTATATTTCTTGCTCTCTTTCTATTCTGATCTTTTCTAAAGAAATGTAAAAATCTTATTTTTCACAGATCTGTTTTACTAGCAATACTTAAATGAAGCACTAAAAACGTTTTCTTTTTTCTTGCTTTCTTTTTACTCTAATATTTTCTAGAAAGTGGAATGCAAGTAATAATATGTTGATGCATAATACGTTGAAGAGCCTGAAGGAAGTAGTATGTGATTTGACTAAACCATTTTGTTCACATTATGGTGCTGTCATGGGATTGTTAGCACTGGGAACAAAAGTAAGTATTTGACTATATATATCTTTATATATAAAAGTGAGGTTGTGTGCTGTCTGTCTCCTACAATTTAGATTCCTAATTACTCCCACATTTATAGTCGTGATTCATATCGAGCCCTTCTGGGTATTAGCGCACGTCTACGATGAGTCTACGATTTAAAAAAAAATTTACCATCAATTTTTCCCATTTTTAATGCATTTTTGGCATATATAAGGGAAGTAACTCTCTAAAAATTTATTATTAAATCTCAGAACGTAAAAAGCTACAGTAACCCCCCCCCCCTTGTGGTTAGCCATATTGAGATGGCTATTATACTTTACATCTCTAAAAATGCTTATATAGTTATTTCCCTTACAAACCCGAGCAAAGCCGGGCGATACTGCTAGTATATATATATAAGTATTGAAAGTGTAACTGCTAGAGTAAGAATAGCTTGAGCAAAGTTCAGAGAGCTCTTACCTCTGCTAGGGACAAAAGGCCTCTCGCACAGAGTAAAAGGCAGACTGTATGATGCATGTGTACGAACAGCCATGCTACATGGCAGTGAAACATGGGCCGTGACTGCTGAGGATATGCGTAAGCTCGCAAGAAATGAAGCCAGTATGCTCCGATGGATGTGTAATGTCAGCGTTCATACCCGACAGAGTGTAAGTACCTTGAGAGAGAAGTTGGACCTAAGAAGCATCAGTTGCGGTGTGCAAGAGAGACGTTTGCGCTGGTATGGCCATGTGGCGAGAATGGATGAAGATAGTTGTGTGAAAAAGTGCCACACCCTAGCTGTTGAGGGAACCTGTGGAAGAGGCAGACCCAGGAAAACCTGGGACAAGGTGGTGAAGCACGACCTTCGAACTTTAGGTCTCACCGAGGAAATGACTAGAGACTGAGACCTTTGGAAGTATGCTGTGCGTGAGAAGACCCGGCAAGACAAGTGAGACCATCACCCATGGCCTCAGTCCACTTATGCATACCTTTCCTTCTTGGGACACAAAACTCTATTTGTGAAGACCTGTTGAGGCAAGTGAAAATCAAAAATCAAATTCGATCAACATGAATGGAAATTGTAGCTGTGATACCAGTGCCGGTGGCACATAAGAGAACCATCCGACCGTGCCGTTGCCAGTGCCGCCCCAACTGGCTCCCGTGCTGGTGGCACATTAAAGGCACCATCCGATCGTGGCCGTTGGCAACCTCGCCTGGCCTCCGTGCCGGTGGCACGTAAAAAGCACCATTCGACCGTGGCCTCGTCTGGCACGTAAAAAGCACCACCCACTACACTCATGGAGTGGTTGGCATTAGGAAGGGCATCCAGCCGTAGAAATATTTCCAGATCAGACTGGGCCTGGTGCAGCCTTCTGGCTTCCCAGACCCCAGTTGCACTGTCCAACCCATGCCAGCATGGAAAGCGGACACTAAACGATGATGATGAGTTCCTGCTAAGCTGATTTAGCCTTTCATCTTTCCTTGGTGTACTTCTAAAAAAAAAACACACACACACACGTATGTATGTATGTGTGTATGTATTGATTCCTCACTAGGTAATTATTTCTTTCTTTTCAATAAATGGTTTGTTATCTTTCTCCAAAAGAAGCATCTTTTGGAATATTTAAATCAAGAGTCCAAGTGATATTTTAGTTAATATTTTCCTAGACTATATCCTCCATCCTTTAAATATACCTTTAAAAGTAGTTGGGAACAATTCCACTGATCATTTATGAAACTATTTTGTATTTCTGTGTTTAAATGTATTGAGAAGAATTGAAAATAAAGAAATTGTTAGTCATAATATATTTTTATCATACTAAACTGTTTATTCATAGCTTAAGTGTGATGTTGATGTCTTTCGATTACACAAATTGACCGTTGTTTTTTTTTTTTTCCCCCATAGGCCATTGAAGAAGTTCTTTTACCACAGCTTAAAGTTTATATGCCTCACCTCAACAGCTTTATGGAGGACACTACTTTAAGTAGTACATTAGTCAGGACTGATGCATATAAAGTTTATGGTGCTTTATTGGTGAGTTGACTGTTTTTGTACGTCTCTTAACCCTTTTGATACTAACCCGGCCAAAACCGGCTCTGGCTCTGTAGTATAAATGTCTTGTTTTCATAAGTTTTTCATTAAAATATTACACCAAACCTTAGTCACAATTTATGGTCCTAACAGTAGCTTAATGATAACTAAGTTATTTTACTAAATTCTTGGTTATATTTACAATTAATTGAAAGAAACTCAGAGCATCTCAAAATGAATACGGTAACGAAAGGGTTAAACTACTTTAAGATCCTTCCCTAAAGAATTTGTTTAAACAAATCAAGAATGAAGCATCTAAATCCATGTGATGTAATGGCAAAAATTAAAGGAATCGCTTAATTTTCATCAGTTGAGTTGTCATTTTGGGTTGCCCAATAACAAAACCTAATTATGATACCAAAAATATGATATGTGTACTCTTTTACTTGTTTCAGTCATTTGACTGCGGCCATGCTGGAGCACCGCCTTTAGTCGAGCAAATCGACCGCGGGACTTATTCTTTGTAAGCCCAGTACTTATTATATCGGTCTCTTTTGCTGAACCGCTAAGTATTGGGGACGTAAACAAACTAGCATCGGTTGTCAAGCAATGCTAGGGGGACAAACACAGACACACAAACACACATACATATATATACATATATACGACAGGCTTCTTTCAGTTTCCGTCTACCAAATCCACTCCCAAGGCATTGGTCGGCCTGGGGCTATAGCAGAAGACACTTGCCCAAGATGCCACGCAGTGGGACTGAACCCGGAACCATGTGGTTGGTTAGCAAGCTACTTACCACACAGCCACTCCAGCGCCTGTATATGTATACTAGCAGTATCGCCTGGCGTTGCTCGGGTTGTAAGGGAAATAACTATATAAGCATTTTTAGAGAGTTATAGCCAAAAAATAGCAAAAAAAATGCATTAAAAATTGAAAAAAAATTAAGGTAATTTTTTTTTTTAATCGTTGACACATCGTAGATATTTTTAGAGAGTTACTTCCCTTATATAAAAGCGAAAAAAATGCATTAAAATGGAAAAATATGATGGTAAATTTTTTTTAAATCATAGACTCATCGTAGACGCGCGCTAATACCCAGAAGGGCTCGATATGAATCACGACTATAAGATACCCGCTTTTGGTTAAACTGCACCGCAAAATGTGGGAGTAGTTACGAATCTAAATCGTAGGAGACAGACACACAACTTCACTCTTATATAAAGATGCTTTTTTTTTTTTCAGTCATAGAGTTAGATTTATGAAGGTCTTCAGTAGAAAATCCTTCGAATTCTGACTCGCTGCTTGATATAATGAAATTCGTTTCCATTTTTTGTCAGAATTACAAATTTTGAAAACACAATAGGAACAAATTTCGGAAAAAAATCTCCCATAATTCACGGAATTAAAATTACACTTCGATTTTTGTACAAAACTGTATTTGAAGTGTTTACGAAGTATAATACGTGTTTTCACGAATGTACTAAAGAGATTTACTCTGATATTCTCATTTAAATATGAATAGGTAAATTCGGGCGGTTTGGTAACGAAAGGGTTAAACAGATGCATACATTTATTAATCTCTTATTATAAAAGGCAGATTTTATCTGCCTCCCTTTGTAAGTTATAGAAATCTACAATATAGGATTTCTTCAATTACAATTTACCTAGCATTTTTAAGAGTAGAATGCATCGGGTCATGCCAGGTCCAGTTTTTAAAATTTAAACTCCAATTAAGCAAAATTTACAGAAAACTCACATTCTGGTGTGTATGTCAAATGCTTTTCTTAGTCTGGTTTACAGCACACGCAAACGCATACACACAGTGTGCAACGAATAAAGTGAAACTAGATGTAATATTTAAAAAGAAAGCAGCAAACAGAAACAAATAAATACATAATGATTTACTCCTCACACAATTTCTTCAATTAGACTTTACCTATGATTTTTCAAAGAACTTCCATTGGTTCATGCCATACAAAATTTCTTTCAATTTCACCCCCAATTAAGACAAAATTCGAGAAAACTCAATATTTTAACATTTCACTTTGAAGCCTTTACTCTGCCTATTACTCCCACTTCCTCATTAGACACATAGACACGCTAATATATACGACAGTGTCAATTGTTAACAGACATTGTAAGCTAACGTGTGTGTGTGTGTGTGTGTGTGCGTGTGTGTCTGTGTGTGTGTGTGTGGTGTGTGTGAGGTGCGTGTGTGTGTGACAGGGACGACCCATTCAGACTGGTCATCCTTTTTGCTAGAAGATCACCTATGCTACACCACTGGTTTTCAGTTCATATTAATCAAATTAATATTCACAAGAGAAGGACTATTCATTATAATACATCAGTTCCATCGGACAACTGCACAAACATTTGCCATTTTACACATGTATGTAAACAAATTCCTTTCTTTTAGAATTTCAATTCATTTACTTTTTCAATTCATACAAAGTTATTTAGGACGAATATAACATCTAAAGTTATCTCTAAGAAGCAGAAAGATCGCCCAAAAGTGTATATAGATATTTAAATGTATTTATATATTCATCTATACACACATGTATGTATATATATATATACATACATAAGACAGTAAGGTGTGATTTGAGGGAGATTTGGCTGCTATTTCTACCATGTCTAGCTGCCATGTAGGGGTCTCCCTCATAGGCTCATACATACATATATACATAGATAAGACAGTAAGGTGTGATTTGGGGGAAATTTGGCTGCTATTTCTACCAGGTCTAGCTACCATGTAGAGGTCCCCCTCATTGGCTCATATATATATACATACATAAGACAGTAAGGTGTGATTTGACTGCTGTTTCTACCAGGTCTGTTAGGCCTTCTCATGTAAACTCAAGCTTTCTCATGCCTTCAACATATGACCAAAGCAGAGAATGTATTCTTTTATTCTTCTGCTTTTTCCAGCCATTGGTCTGTGGCCATGCTGGGGCAATGCCTTGAAGAATTGTAGTTTAATGAATCAACTCGTTTTATTTTTGTAAGCATTGTACTTGTTCTATCTGTTTCCTTTGTCAAACCACTAGGTGACAGGGATGTAAACAAACCAACATTCGTTGTCAAGCAGTGGTGGAGGACAATCACAAGCACAGACATGCACACACACACACATACATGCATACACATATACACACATACATACATACATACATATATATATATGTGTGTATATATATATTGCAGCGTGGAAGGTGTTTGTAAGCCATTTAAGAAACACACAAAAACCGTTAGATTCACTTCAACATTTAAATTTAATTTGCCAAAATATTTTCCTCGCTTTGAGACCGCGACCTGTTCACTGACAAAAATATCGTGCTAACAGGTCGCGGTCTCAAAGCGACGAAAATATTTTGACAAATTAAATTTAAATGTTGAAGTGAATCTAACGGTTTTTGTGTGTTTCTTAAATGGCTTATAAACACCTTCAACGCTGCAACTGTTTTCGTTCCAGCACACGATCTCAGATCAAGTCACTTGCTATGCAAGTACATCTCTGTAACTATATATATATTTATATATATATATATATATATATATATATATATATATATATATGTATATTGGTAAAAAAAGAAAGAGACCTCAATATTATGTAAATAGAGGAATCTTTATATATAAAAGTGAGGTTGTGTGTCTTTCTCCTACGATTTAGATTCCTAACTACTCCCACATTTTGCGGTGCAGTTTAACCAAAACCGGGTATCTTATAGTCGTGATTCATATCGAGACCGTCTGGGTATTAGCGCGCGTCTACGATGAGTCTACGATTTAAAAAAAATTTACCATCGATTTTTCCCATTTTTAATCCATTTTTGACATATATAAGGGAAGTAACTCTCTAAAATTTATTATTAAATCTCAGAACGTAAAAAGCTACAGTAACACCCCTCCCCCTTTGTGGTTAGCCATATTGAGATGGCTATTATACTTTACATCTCTAAAAATGCTTATATAATTATTTCCCTTACAAACCCGAGCAACGCCGGGCGATACTGCTAGTAACTATATATAAGTGTCGTCTGTTTATACATAAACACTGTTTCATACTTTCAGTTTAGTCTTCCCCAAATCACTCTGTCGCTATTTACTCTCTTCCAAGAACATTTTCACTCACTCTTATCTCTTAGCTTGCCATACATTTTACTCATGTATCTATCAGCGTGATAGACAGAAACAAATATTACATCGCCATCGCCATCGCATTCTATTGTCTACCTGTCAACACACACACAGTGAATTAGTTTCATTTTATTCGTTGCACACTGTGTGTGTGCGTTTGCGTGTGCTGTAAACCAGACTAAGAAAAGCATTTGACATACACACCAGAATGTGAGTTTTCTGTAAATTTTGTAATTGGAGTTTAAATTTTAAAAACTGGACCTGGCATGACCCGATGCATTCTACTCTTAAAAATGCTAGGTAAATTGTAATTGAAGAAATCCTATATTGTAGATTTCTATAACTGACAAAGGGAGGCAGATAAAATCTGCCTTTTATTATAAGAGATATATTGTTCACATTTCTAATGTTTTATCTCCATGTAACTTAATTTTGTTCATTTTGAAACATTTTATAGTTAGTATTTTTGTAATATGACACAAGTCTTACAGATACAGCTTTCATCTTTTGTTACTAATGTTCCCGTTCCATTCACATTTTTTTAAAACTCTAATAGTAACACTTATTCTCTTTTACTATTTTACTTGTTTCAGTCATTTGACTGCGGCCATGCTGGAGCACCACCTTTAATCGAGCAACTCGACCCCGGGACTTATTATTTTGTAAGCCCAGTACTTATTCCATCGGTCTCTTTTGCCGAACCGCTAAGTAACGGGGACATAAACACACCAGCATCGGTTGTCAAGCAATGCTAGGGGGACAAACACAGACATACAAACACACACACATACATATATATATATACATATATACGACGGGCTTCTTTCAGTTTCCGTCTACCAAATCCACTCACAAGGCTTTGGTCGGCCCGAGGCTATAGTAGAAGACACTTGCCCAAGGTGCCACGTAGTAGGACTGAACCCGGAACCATGTGGTTGGTTAGCAAGCTACTTACCATACAGCCACTCCTGCGCCTATTATTCACAATTATTTTTTATCATTACTTCCAATTCATCATTAGGCTGTGTGGTAAGTAGCTTGCTAACCAACCACATGGTTCCGGGTTCAGTCCCACTGCGTGGGATCTTGGGCAAGTGTCTTCTACTATAGCCCCGGGCCGACCAATGCCTTGTGAGTGGATTTGGTAGACGGAAACTGAAAGAAGCCTGTCATGTATATATATATATATATATTTATATATATATGTGTGTGTGTTTGTGTGTCTGTGTTTGTCCCCCTAGCATTGCTTGACAACCGATGCTGGTGTGTTTACGTCCCCGTGACTTAGCGGTTCGGCAAAAGAGACCGATAGAATAAGTACTGGGCTTTCCAAGAATAAAGTCCCGGGGTCAATTTGCTCGACTAAAGGCGGTGCTCCAGCATGGCCGCAGTCAAATGACTGAAACAATTAAAAGAGTAAAAGAGAGTATTTATAGTGACATTCCTAGAACTTACCTGATTCTGCTGAACCATCATCTCTTAGCCTCCATTGCTTATAAACTTTTTGACTATTTCTCACTAAATATATCTACCTTCAAACTTTTTACCTCTTTTCCGACATTTTTATTATTTGGCGTTAAGGAAGGGCATCCAGCCGTAGAAACACTGCCAGATCAGACTGTGCCTGGTGCAGCCTTCTGGCTTCCCAGACCCCAGTTGAACCGTCCAACCCATGCTAGCATGGAAAGCGGATGCTAAATGATGATGATGATGATGATGATGATGATGATGATGATGATGATGTCTCTATTTTTTTCTGATATTTTCATGCTTTCCATTCCTTATTAAGTAAATCTATTAATATTTAGATATCAGCCATCGTTGTCTTACTCTCTACCTTTCATCTTATTTTTTTTCAACGCATCTTACAAAGTGTTATCATCCTTCATTCTATATACAATTGTCTTATAATTTGTCTACATCTTTTATTTTTCAAACCTTAAATTTATTCCCTAATTTTATTCATCTTGTTATCCCTAAACTAGCAACAGTTCCGTTGGGTTCAATTTAATTTACAGAAATGTACGTGTCTGTGTTTGTCCTCCCACCATCGCTTGACACTGATGTTGGTGTGTTTATGTCCCTGTAACTTAGCAGTTTGGCAAAAGAGACTGATAGAATAAGCCCTGGGGTTGATTTCTTCAACTAAAAGGCGGTGCTCAAGCATGGCTGCAGCTAAATGACTAAATCAAGTAAAAGAATATTTGCCACAATTTTACAATGACTAAGTGGATGAAGTGCTAATCTCTTGCTTGGAAAGTCACACACACTCTCTCTCTCTCTCTGTTAAAACCTGTGATCTGTCAGCTTAGTAAACTTTTTTTAACATTATTCATTTTGTACCAAACCTTGTGCTTATAGTAAAAAGGGAATATCATTCAATCTGTAAGCTATGAACTCAGATATAATAAATCATCATTTCATCTTTAACCCTTTAGCGTTCAGATTATTCTGTCAACGTTTATTTTTTCAAATTATTTTGAATTGATCATGCATTATCTTGTGGATGTTAGATTTAGATAATGTGGTTATTTATTTTTAGAATTGCATTGTAGAATAGGTGTGAAAGATCATGTCTGGTCAGTTTCACCATAAAGCTAGTAGACTATTTGGGTTGCATATGGCCATATGGCTAAAGAGTTAATTTCTTACTAACTTGGAAAAATGTTCTCTTTTTGTTTGATTCTCACTCAATGAATTTGCCTTGGAACTCTCTGTATATTTGAGTCTGTGTCTTGTCACCAACATTTCTATGTCTGAACATGATGCTCTACTTTCCTAAGTAGAAGAATGAGACTGATTGATGTTTTGGTATTTAATGCAGTAAACATCTGATCAAATCATTCCAACTATGACCATCCTGCCATTTTCTACATCTGATACTATATTGTCCCTTGTCTTTCCCTTTTATTAAGATGTAGATTGTGATTTGGCTATTATATCTAGATGGTCATAGTTGGAAATTCTGTTGTATGGTGCTTAGCAGTGTTGGAATTAAATCATCTAAAAAATATTTCTCAAAATATTTCCACCATGTTTGTGCTTTCTCAGCACTAAGCATGACTCCCTATTAAATGTTGTTTAGCCCCAGGTCAGCCTGGTCAAATGAATTCATGATCACAAGCATTCCATCTGTGACCATCATGTTTTTTCCAAATGTATGTAGGACCACAATATCCAGTGTGTACTTCCTTCTTTTTCCTTAGACAGTAAAATTTGATTTGAAGGAGATCTGGCTGCTGATTTTAACAGCTCAAGTAAGTACATAGATGCACAAAGTTGATTTGGCTTTGCATAGAGTTCATTGTTGTTGCATGATTTCTTTTGATATCTGCAGATTTCCATTCAGACAGTAATCATGTCATTGCTGATATAGGTAGAGTAGATTTATATTCAGCGGGAAGGCCTAAACTCCCTGCACAGGTTTTATGCAGGCAATTGCATAAATTATTGAAATAGGTATTTTAAAACAGCTTCTCCCAAATGGATTTGTTATGTGCCTGGAATAAGTGAACTTACTTTTTAGTTATTCTGATTTTG
Source organism: Octopus sinensis (assembly GCF_006345805.1). Classification (NCBI taxonomy): domain Eukaryota; kingdom Metazoa; phylum Mollusca; class Cephalopoda; order Octopoda; family Octopodidae; genus Octopus; species Octopus sinensis. The sequence goes on along the minus strand of NC_042999.1, from coordinate 166,515,384 downwards.
GAGTAATTAATATCACCATTGTAAAACATCTGGGGTTTTGTTTTTGTGGTGGGAGTGAATGGACATGTTTGACCATAACTTACCAAACACATTTAGAACTATTGATCATATGTATTTAACTGTTAAATGTATGGAAAATGCCTTCGGGACTTCCAGTGTTCTTGTGAAAAGTATTCTTACATATGTATATGTTTTTATCTCTTTTTAGCTTGCTGCTGAATATATTATGAAAAATTTCCTCCGTGATGTTCAGTCTCAGACTATTCATCCGAAAGAGTTGCCACAGACAATTTCATTACCTTTGCAACTACAACAGCACATCAAGGAGGAAGCAACAGATCTCAACCATTCTGAGTCGGGAAATGACTCAAAAAATGATAAATTAAAATCTTCTCCACATCACTTTTTCAAAGAAGAACCGATGGATTCACTCCATTCAGGCTTAATTGGTAGTAAAAAGGAAGATAAATTGAAATCACGGGCACCTTACATGTATTTCAAAGAAGAACCAATGGACTTGATACCATCAACTATTTCTAATAATTCTAAAGATGAAGTCAAGCCAACTTCCACTCGAAGGTCTCCAAAAGATATATATTTAGAGTTTTATGAATATTTTGGTGATATGTTATCAAGCAAGTTGCCTATTCTTGATTTTAAACATATTAATAGGCCTCCCAAATGTGAAAACCTTGTAAAATTATATGAAACTAACCTGTCAGGTGAGTATATGTGGAATACCATGCGAGAACGTTTCATAGCTGAGATAAAGAAAGAGACTGAAGAACAAGAACGGCTTGAAGCAGAGCGACGTAAAGAACAGGAGCGACTGGAGCGAGAGCAGCAGGAAAGGGAACGATTAGAATCTGAACGACTCCGAAGAAAACATTTGGAAAAACTCCAGAAAGATAAGCGTTGTGAACTTCAGTCATCTCAAGGACGTCACGCCGAATCACGTCATCCTGACAAGCAGTGGAAGTGTGAACAGTCGGCTGCTCCAGGTTATGTCGCATCTCCAGCTTCTGTTAATGATGATGAGGAGGACGAGGATGAGGATGATAATTCAGATGATGAGGATGAGGATGAGGATGATAATTCAGATGATGATTCTGATGATGATAGCGAAGATGATAATAATTCTTTTGACAAAGAGACACAAATCGTTGCAAGAACTGTAAAATCTAATGCTGGAATCAAACTAGTTATTACTAAAATTCCAAATAAATCACACCTAGTCAAAAACGAAAAAGACCCTAAAACAAAAACTGACAATTTTCAAAGAACAGAACGACATAAAAAATCTAAACCCAGCAAACGTAAGAAACAGGGTCAAAAAAGTAATAGAGACAAATATAAGTATCTTGAAGAAAATAACAGTCGTATGTATTGCAAGGAGGGTGAGAGTAGTTCAAATGGCCGAAAATTAACCTTAAGGCTGAAAGTGAAAGACTCTTCAGCAAAAGATTGATATCGATTTTTATGAAAATATTTGTAAAAAATCTTTTATATATAAATATTGTGAATAGTATGTGCATATGTGTGTTTTCACTCGCATGCATGCTTACACACACATACACATGTGCAGGTCTATGTCCAAATATATTCCTGCAAATTCAAATATTAACTTAATGTACATCTATATAAAATTGATACTATGAAATGGATTGCTTGATTTGTTAATTCAGATTTTGTTAACTGAGAAAAAATCATTTTTCTTGTCTTATATTTTGTCTATTGCTCCAACCAAATTTTACGGCATAAACTTATTCAAGAGCTTTCTCTTAAAATGCCATATATTTTTTTCATTCCTACTTTTGTAAATTATTATGACAGTTGATTCTAAAGTCATTCTTCTACAATTTGACCATCGAAACTTTGCAGTTTATTACAATGAAAGCTTCTTTGGAAAAAGCTTGTAAATATTTGAATATTCTTTAAACATTTTAGATATGAAAGGCCTTGTATATGTATATTTGTATATATATATAGGTGCAGGTGTGGCTGTGTGGTAAGAAGCCTGCTTCCCAACCACATGGTTTTGGGTTCAGCCCCACTGCATGGTGCCTTGGACAAGTGTCTTCTACTTTAGGCTTTGGTAGACAGAAACTGAAAAGCCCATTGTATGTATGTGTGTGTGTGTGTATATATATATATATATATATATGTGTGTGTTTATGTCCTTGTAACTTAGTGGTTTGGCAAAGAGGCCAACAGAATAAGTACTACGCTTTAAAAGAAGTCTTGGGGGTTGATTTGTTCAAACTAAAAAGCCCTTCAAGGTGGTGCTCCAGCATGGCCACAATCAAATGACTGAAACAAGTAATATAATATATATATATATAGATATACATACACACACACATATATATATATATATATCTCTATATATAAAACTGAAATGCGTTTGGACCACTTAGATCGCTTTCAAGGCCACTACATCCCGTCGGATTGACTCCAAAATTTACAGGGACATGTAAAATGAGGTGATGATGCCCGTGGGCTACGTTAGAAATCCCTATCTTAAAAGGTGTCGTTGCTAGGGCCAAAAACCCACTTTGACAAGTCCACTCCCATTCTTTAATATATCTGTCTTCCTCACTCACTCACGCTATTTCCTCCCTTCCCAGCACTTTTTCACTCACTCTATTTCCTACCTTCCCATCACTTTCACTTCGTCAAACGGCCTTCTTTTATGTATCTGTCTGCATTCATAGAGAGAATTATCATCGCCACCACTAATACACAATCATGACAACAAATATTATGAATCTCGCCATCGCATTCTATTGTCTGCCTGTCAACGCGCCGATGGAGCAAATACAAACAGAACACACCAACGAGCGTTCGTGTTCTGGTGATAACGTAGGTTTTTCGTATCTATTACATTTTAACATTTATTTAGAACCCTGCAAATTTTTCGTGCTAAATTTTCATTTTTTACTACTTTATTATTTTTTCTTAAATTGATGCTTTTATTAAAATTAATTCTAATTGTCTGGGTCAACAGTTCGTTTCCTCGGAGGATATGGAAATTCCTATTACCCATCAGAGAAATAACTCCAGCAGCTCACAACTATTTCAACAAAGACAAGGTTACCTGCTTACCAGTTGAATTCAGCGTCAACGCTCACGTATGAGAGAGACTCCAACACACACACATATATACATATATATATATATAATGTGTGCATTATGTGGTCGGTTGAGCTGAAAATATGCAGACCTATGTTAAAAGTGCTGGCAAGTTTGCATGACAACTATTTTTTTTCCTCAAATGAAAGGCGTGACCTCTAGGACAAAATTCCTCATCTTATAAAATGTGGCCCCAGTAGACCCGAATGAAATCGGGTTATATTAACCAAAATGTGTAAAGGGGTCTGAAGGGGATTTAAAATTTAAAGGAGCGGGTGTTTAGGAATTTTCTGTTACATCAAGCTAAAAAATTTGCGCCAGCCTTTTACTCGTCAATGTGTTGCCGTCCATGATCAAGAAGTTTTGAATGCTTGCCATGGTGAGTCTACTGTCGTGAGAAAGAATCACTTCAAAACTTGGTGTTTAGGGATTTTCTTTTACATCAAGTTCAAAATTTTACGCCAGCTGTTAAACTGTCAAAACGTTGCTGTCCGTCGTTAAGAAATGCCAGCCATGGTGACTCTACTATCCTCAAATTCTATCCCTTCAAACTTTGGTTTCCAATATTTTATTATTTTTATCAGCTCGCAAGTTCGTCTGTCCCTTTTAAATGTTAGTGTTTTGCTGTCTGCCTTGAAGCAGACCTTTCCGTTGTTACACTGCATGATTTTATGATTGATCTTTCTAAATATTTTATTTCTCAACTTACTCAAGATCTTTTGTTGTTTATAAATGGAGAGAGATAGATAAAGATAGAGAATAAGAGAAAGCGAGGAGAGTCCGAGAGAGGAAGAGTAAGAGAGTGGGTTAAGTGAGAGAGAAACAAAGAGGGAGAATCATCATCATCATCATCGTTTAACGTCCATTTTCCGTGCTAGCCGGGTTGGACAGTTTGACCGGGATCTGGGAAGCCAGGAGGCTGCACCAGACTCCAGTCTGATCTGGCAGTGTTTCTACAGGTGGATGCCCTTCCTAAACCAACCACTCTGTGAGCGTAGTGGGTGCTTTTTTCGTGCCGCCGGCACAGGGCAGCGGCCATGATCGGTTGGTGCTTTTTACGTGCTGAAGGTGACCCGCGCGTAGAGTGGGTCACCTTCAGCTAGTATATATATATATATATATATATATGCTAAAAGTATATAAACAAAACAAAATAAAATTTAGATTAATTCCTCAGAAAATATATAATGTTTAAACTATGCACATGTGGTGAGAAGTTTGCTTCCCTACCACATGGTTCTGGGTTCAGCCCCACTGCGTGGCACCTTGGGCAAGTATCTTCTTCTCTAGCCTTGACCAAAGCCTTGTGAGTGGATTTGGTAGACAGAAACTGAAAGAAGCTAGTCATATACATTTATGTGTGTTTGTCCCATTGCTTGACAACTGATGATTATGTGTTTACATCCCCCGTAACTTAGCAGTTCAGTAAAGAGACCAATAGAATAAGTATTAAGCTTACAAAGAATAAGTCCTGGTGTTAATTTCTTCAACTAAAACCTTTTGAAGCAGTGCTCCAGCATGGCTGCTGTCAAATCACTGAAGCATGTAAAAGAATAAGAGAAATATATCTTTTTCTTTATCAGAAAAGAATACATGAAATCACTGGAAGTAAAGATAATGGTCTCTTTTTTCTCTTTTTTTTTGGTCCTGTCATCAAGAAGCCTTGAAAGTTGCATTATCTTTTCAGGGACACATGAATGATGGGATGCTGGGAGCGTACTGTCCTCCATCTCTGCCAGCTATTGTTCTCTGCAGCTGTGAAATGATTTCAAAACATAGAAACTTATCTCCCAAACTATTTTCAGTTTCTTCTGATTACTCAAGTTTAGCATTCCTTTCACCAAATAATAATAATAAAAAATATACAATTTCTTAATTTCTCGAACAACTTTGAACTGTGAAATAAATTCATTGAATGACAATGTTATTTAAAACATAAAGGAAAGTGACAGGGAGTGATGAAACATCACTCAGAGCTGCGGCCATGCTGGTGCACTGCTGTTTTGTGCTACACTGTTATTACTAAGAGCCTCCTCCAACATGTGGCACTTTGTGAAACATATGGAGTTTGATATAGCAACCCTCATTTGCACCTCTTGCCATGATGTATGTTCATCTGGGACTCTCGACAGGAAGAGGTCTGGCTTTGATTTAAAAATGCCTACATCTACTTTGTGTAGGTTCCTCAGGCTCTTTGGGAGAATATCAAAAAGCTGTGGGCCCTTGAAACCCAGGCTATTGCAGTAACTGGTTCTGAAGTGCAATGGCGTTGCTGGGATCTTTGGCACTATGCAGTGTCATCCCGTTCTGGCATTGGTTTAGCTTTCAATGCCAAAATTTGGCACAATCCCTTCCAGACATATATTACTACATACCTCTCCCGTCTTCTTTCCAGGGAGTAGAGTCATAGCTGTTTCAACCTTTCCCAGTAGCTGAGCTGTTGCAAAGAGACGATCTTCTTTGTGAATCTTCTCTGGATTGGTGGGTGACCATAACTGTGAACAGTATTCCAGGCATCTGAGGACGAATGTCCTCGAGAGGACCATCATGGTTTCTTTATCTTTTGTTCTCATTGTTAATAGAATCCATTTAGCCAGTTGTCTGCACTTTGTCGCCATCCTG